>NW_007775161.1:0-2278 GCF_000696425.1 Galeopterus variegatus | reverse complement strand
GAATATTACTTAGCAATAAAAAGGAACAAAATATTGATCCACCCAACAACATGGACGAGTATCAAATATTTTATGTTAACTGAAAGAAGCTAGATTCAAAAGATTGCAAAATTCATGATTCCATTTATCTGACATTCTGGAAAAGTAAAACTATAGGAAGCACAAACACATCAGTGGTCACTAGGAGTTGAGGATAAGGAAAGGATTTCACAACAAAGGAGCAGCATGAGAGAACTTGATCAATAATGGAAGAAAATACTAATAATATATCACAGGTGAGTGGAAGGGGATATGGGTGAAACAAAATTGGCCATGAGATGATCATCTTTGAAGCCAGGCAATGAGAGTTCATTACGCTATTCTATACTCATATATATTTTCAATGTCTTAAAAAACATGTAGTTGTTAAGAAACCAAACACATAGCACAAATTTGTGTAATGTGGTGACCTGGAAAACATGAACCGAAGGCACCCTTTCCTCTCCTATTATCTGAATGCCTAGCCCTCCCCAAATGGCTTACTTTATGAATGGACTACCCAATGACTTAATAAACAAAAAGATAGGGAAAAAAGAGCTACAATTAAGAAAACAGAAGCAGTCCAAACTTTGGGCATCCAAGTTAAATGACTATGCTAATTCTTTCTTAATGTCTTGTGGTCAGAGCAAAGAGAAAATCGCTCCCAGGATTGCAGCCTTTGCCATTTAGGGTTTCTCTGGGAGCTCTACTGCAGTGTACGATGTGCCTCGAAATCTGAGCTTCCATTAAAAAGGCTGCATTTATGACACAGTTTAGAGAGCCCCAAAGCAGGACTACTCAGCCACTCAGAAAGTGCACTCAGGCCTGGCCCCGCAATAGGTGGAGACTGAGTCCCTCCCCTGACAGTAGATGGCTAAGCTTGAAGTCCCTCCACAAGCTGCCTTCTGATCCACACAAGGGCTTCCCATTGGAGGCCTGGCTGCTCCCCTGGGCCCAGGAAAGCTGGCCAGTGAGATAATGTGGGTTCACCTGCAGCATGAACCACATTTGCCCATATGCTCTGATCCCTTACAGCTCAGAATAGTGAGTAGCCGCCTTAAGAACACTCCTCACAGCGTGTCTGTGTTCTTACTGCCAGGGACAGATGCACCGTTGTTGTTTTCAAGTCATTTCTCTCACTAGGGCCCATTGTTGTTAAAAGGAGATCTCAGAAAAGCTCAACAAACAGTGCGATCACAGTGCCTGCTGCCTTGCCATCAGTCCAGATGTCAGGGAACCACCTGTGCTTAGGCGCTGCAGAGGTGAAGCCCGCACCACTGTCCCCACCTTACTGATGGAAAAAACTGCCTCCAGAAGTCACACAGCTAGTAAAGAAGGGAGCTGAAGTTTGAGCCTTGCTGAGGTGGGGGTTGGAGATGGTTAACTCTCCTCCACCCTCCTTCCTCCTATAGAAAAAGGAATTTCCACCACTTGTACCTCAGCGGGGAGTGTTAAAGGGAAACCCTTACTTCTTCCTCCCTGAGGGTGTGGGAATTGCTCGTTTGATTGGTAACATTTTCCAGTGGTCACCATGTGTCAAAGGGGCACCTCTGCTTCCACAACGTCTTTGCCTCCTGAGTTCACCACTCAGGCCTCTGATCTGCTCTTCATCTCCTTCCTATCGAGGTGCAGTAAGAGTCCACCTAGGCAGGGTGCAGGGCCATCATTCTCTCTCCAGCCTGGAGACCAGTAGTTAGAGGTAAGCCAGTGCTGCATGTCCATGCAACACAGTGTGTGGGTAGGTCAGGGCAGAGCCTGCTGTTAACAATGCTGAACTGCATCCAAGCCCTGTGCTTCTGGTTAAATATTCTCCACCCCCCACCACCTTTCTGTGTTCCAGGACACAGCTTACTGCAGAAAACCATCTTTTTCCATATGGCTTAGATAGAACTTGTGGATAACCCCTTTATTACCTACGTCAAGGCCGGACACAGACCCTACAAATTTCTCTTCCTTATCTCAGAAATGATTAGCTGAACTGTACATCTGCAATAATAAATCTGGACAAACTACCCACTAACCTGACTTGATCAAGTAGTAGTCAGGCTTCTCTTCTCCCCACGAACCCCTTCAGGATATCGACGAATTGCAAAAATATTTCTAGTTCAGTTCAGCAATCAGGCCACCTGCTTACCCCACCCACCCCCACCAGCTTTCCCCATTACGACCACCTTCCTCTTCCTATTGCAGTAGTCCCCTGTGATAAAGTCTTTCCTTACTACTGTCAGGCCTTGAATTTTTTTTTTTTTTTTTTTTTTTG
>NW_007775160.1:3620-3835 GCF_000696425.1 Galeopterus variegatus | reverse complement strand
TAAGGTATTTCTGCAGCAGAGGTTTTGCTTGTTTGTTTGGTTGGTTGGTTGGGTTTTTTTTCTGGCATTTTCCCCTTCTGTCCCCAGTTAGCTATCATGTCACTGGGGTCCCATCTTCCTGGAAACTTCTCCCATCTTTTCTAGTCTTCCTTACTCCCTGTCATGTGGGCAGCCACCCACAAACCCCAATTCCTCTATCTTAGTGCTTCTCAAAC
>NW_007775160.1:2180-3317 GCF_000696425.1 Galeopterus variegatus | reverse complement strand
TCCCTGTCATGTGGGCAGCCACCCACAAACCCCAATTCCTCTATCTTAGTGCTTCTCAAACTTCATCTTGCATCGGAATCACCTGGAGGTCTTATTAAAACACATACTGCAGAGTTTCAGATTCAGTAGGTCTGGGGTGGAGCCTGACAATCTGCATTTCTAACAAGTTCCAGGTGATGCTGTTGCTGCTGGTGGAGGAATGCACTTTGAAAACCACTGATCTACTTAACTGTGCACAGATAGCTCTCTTTCTCTAAGTCCCAGAGTTTCTCTCTTTCCCTGTGTCCATATTATAGCCAACCTGCTCTCTTTCCCTCTGCCTAAAGGCCAGTATTTTCTTCCTTTGACATAGGCATAAAAACAAAGGGAGAAACAATAAAGGAAAAGATGAATATTTTTGGCCATATAAAAAAGAAAATTTTCTCTAAGTTAAAAAAATTAATGTTTATGACACATGTGGAAGACAAGTGATTAATGTCATTAGACTATAAAGATTCTATAATGTTAAGAAAAACACTGAGAATGAAATACGAATAATTGACTCACCAAAGAAGAGATTCAAATGGCCAATGAATCCACAAAAAAGTTTAACTTTAATAATGATTAAAGATTGCAAGTTAAAACATCAATGAGTTTTTAACTGATAAATTTGACAAAAAATTTTTTTAAAATGATAATGCCTGAGGGTGGCCAGTTTACAGTAAAACAGGAATTATCTCATATATTGCTATGGGAAATAAATTATTATAATTTTTCTGCAGGAAACCTTGGCAGTACATAATTTCACTTTTAAGAATTTTGCAATAGGAAAAAAATAAGAGATGGGAGAGCTCTGTTTGTTGTTTTCATTAAAGACACTATGACTAAAAAGAATTTTTTTTCCTGACTTTCTTTAGGTGAGCTTGAGAAACAGAAAACTGGGATCCAGAACATTAAAATTGGCTAAGTCTCTGGACAAAATTTGTCTATCTGTACAAAGTTCTGCAAGTATTAAAACAGAAGGCTGTTAGGGAAAAAATCGAGGTCACTTGGAGATTTTGTTTTTCTTATATACAATTCAGCCAGTCCTAGCTAAGTGAAAATGTTTGAGAATTTAACCCAAATCTTATTTGAGACTAAAACTGAAGGGAAAAAAAA
>NW_007775160.1:0-1538 GCF_000696425.1 Galeopterus variegatus | reverse complement strand
AAAAAAAAGGATTAAAAGGCTTTTTTTGAAAACCAGACCACTATGAGAAATATCTTCAGAATTATCAGCATATGTTTTTGCCTTGGTTTACTGGTCAAACAGGATTCTTTCTTCAGTTATGTATGAATTACATCAATTTGGTAAAATATACTTTTATGCACAACGATGGAAACATTTGCTTTCACCCTATTTGATTCTTCCAAAATTTGAAAACTGTTATGAGTATCCTTTGATTTTTATGGCAATATGGTTATTTGCACAAGTTCAGTAAGAATTTGTTCTCTCTTTATATAACAGGATACAATTGGAAACATCGGTTATAAAACAGCATGTCTCTTCTAAGTTCCTGACCCCACTTCATGTTGCCCTAATTCTGCCTAATTGCTGTTTCATCTCCGCCCCAACCCCACCCAGTGTGGGACATGAGGGCCTAGGAATAAAGTTTCCCAGCACTAAGGTATTAGTCTACCTGAGAATGATTCTTCCCAGTGCTGAGGGATCTGGGCAAAGAAAAATAAAATTCTTTGAATCATAAAATTGATCATCAATGCTTTCATGAGGAATATTTTGATTGAAAAGGGGAAAATGATGTCTTGGCTACACAAGCAGTTCTCTAAAAATATTCACAGCCTTGAAGGAGGCGGTCATGACTTGGATGAGACATCCTGTTGCTAAACAAAGGATTCATGAAAGTTCTTAAAATTTTTGATGTACTAATTAATGTAGAGCTTGCTAACTCTGAGTAAGCCACCTGTTGTCAGTCAACTGTTAAGACAACAGATAAGCAAATGCCCTTGGTCCCTCTGCCACTCCGGCCAGGTACCAAAAGCTATGTCCTCCATCATATCAAATAGTTTCATTCCAAATTAACCCCTGCTATGCCCTGACCAAGCTTGAAGCAGTAAGATGAGTCATCTGTCCCATTCCATAGAAAAGGAAGAAACTATTGACAGTGGGGAAATTGTTGGAGTGAGCAGGACTGAAGCCATGTTGGGACCTAAAACCAACTGGGCTCTGTAAGATTTTAAAAAGACAATTTTTTTTCTTGGCATACATTTCTCTGAGTTCCTTATTTTCCCATGGTTATTTGATATTTTGGACCTTGGTTATGGGGCAAGCTGACATTATTTACATGAATGTAAAATTGTTTTCTAGCTAGCCTGGAGCTGCACATACTATCCAGACACTGGGAAACTGAGGAAAACATCAATAAAGCTATGCTGATTCCACCCCTCCAGCAGGACCATGAGATAACAGCAAGGACAGGAGCAGAAATCAAACAAGTCTTGGTAAAACTTTGCACCTGAGACCTTGCATGAAGCCCTCACTGCTCATGTGTCCCTCCCTCCTGCTTTTCATTTCCCATGTTTCATTCCCTCATCCCCTCTTAAAAAACCCCTCAGTAAATCTGACTCTCTGAGATGGCTTCAAATCAGGCCATTCACCTTCAGGTTTACTGCAGAGATGGGTGAGCCTAACATCTCTCCTCAGTTCACTGGTATTCCCGAATAAAACTGACTTCCATTTTCACCAGCATT
>NW_007775159.1:3589-3836 GCF_000696425.1 Galeopterus variegatus | reverse complement strand
GCCCCTTTTTTTTTTTTTTTGGTACGGCTGAAGTAGAGAGGTTAATTGAAAGTTCTCTGCCTCACTAGGCTGCACCTTTCCTGTCGTATTGGCTAGAGAGAGCAGGTTATCTTTGGGGCGTTATCTCTCTGTGCACAAATGCATTTCTGGGCTGCCATCTTCTTCAGCTCTAAGCCTGAAATACATGAGGCAAAAAAAATCGTGGAGCGATTTTACCACTGTGTTTTTCTATGTGTCATGAGGTCCC
>NW_007775159.1:0-1922 GCF_000696425.1 Galeopterus variegatus | reverse complement strand
TTAATATTTAAGACAGCCATATTCGACCAGAAAAAATTGATAACGAAATGAAATTTCTCATTCTTTACTATTTCTCTCCTTCATGTTCTATTCTCCCTTTAAACCAAAGGCCCTTAATTTTGCTGTGGCTTTTGGATGAACAGTCCAGAGACAGAGTTAGAATTGGAATTCAATTATTGCTCTCTGCTAATCTCAAGTTCTTTGCATGATTTTCAAGAATTAATATTCAATAACATTAAAAATTCAAAAGGATTGTGCATATTTAAAGAATTTGAAACTAAGTGAATCTTCAATTGGTAAAATTCATTTTATTATTGATGAAATTTATTTTATTACTTATTGTTTTAAAGTTTATTGTTAACCATTCAGTAATCCAAAATATCAATTATTGGGTTGGTTCTTTGTGCCAGGTGCTGTATTGTATGTTGAGGATAAAGAAGCATAAAATGAATATCTTTCCTTAAATTCAGAGTCTAATGATGGATTAAACATGTGATCAAATAATTACAATTAAATGAGCAATTTTATGATTGAACTACGTCCATAGTGCTTAATGAGCACAGAGGAGTGATTGACTTTTCAGGAGAGGTAGGTTTACATGTTACAGAGAAGTGTGTTAGGGAAGCAGAGAAGAGGGACTGGGAGCTCTAAATGGATAAACAGTGCTAGCAGATGTTCGGGGGCCTGGGAGTTATGCTGAGAAGATAAAAGAAGTGGTTGTTCAGGTGGTAAGAAGTCTTTTTGGATGGTTTGATGTAGGGTGGAGGGTGATGGTAAAGGGAAAAGGAGGAGCTGTGATCAATGTTTGAACTTGCACGTGCCATGCTGGAAGCAGACAATTATTTATTTGGGGAGTTATTAGAGAATAAATAAACATTTTGAAGTGGACAAGGACATAATCAAATTTGTGTGATTGATAAATTGACAAGGGTAAGAAGAGGATTGCATACCCTAATCTAGACTAAGCTGCTCCATGTCCCTAACTTTATTAAATAAATCAATGAGCAGACCCACTGATTCTCCAGCATAGGTCAACATGGAAGGTACTGGTCTAGGAAAGGCCTTGCCTCCCCAGAGCTCCCACTCTTTTTCTACTGGAGTAATAAGGCAGACCTACAAGCCCACCCATTCTTCCTCACCTGCACAGTTACTCACTGCATTGTCATCTATCACCCTTGATTCCATCAATTGAAAGATCATTTGGTTTCAAAGTTCTCTTTGTAATCTGTAAAATCTTCTTGAAATTTGAATCCTATTAACCATTCATTACTGAAAACCATGTAAAACACCCTAGATTAACAGAGAGAAGTAACTGAATTCTAATTCTAACTATACTATCTGCTGCTAGAAACATGATGTTGGAAATTCACATAACATTCCTGAATTTAATTTTCTCATCTGTACCAGAGGAATAATTATTGTTTTGTCAGTGTTCACAGGAAATCCTAGAATCCCTCTCTTCTCTGGAACTCCATTTGCTACAAGGCCATGCACATGCCCTGTTCTGTCTATGTCTCCCAGCTCTGCCCAACTCCTGAAACACATTCTGGTCAACCTTTCAAACTCATTGTCCAACACCAGTAAAATCTCCAATATCGTTTAGCTATAAAGGGAAACTTCTTGTTTTCACAAAAGCCTGGATTTTTCTTGAGAACACTTCTTTCTCTGTATTCCTCTCAAGTATATTTATACAAAGATACTTCAAAAAGTTTGTGAAAAAATTAATTAAAAGATAACATGAATCCTTCCATGAACTTTTTGAAGACATCTCATATTTTTCTTCCTCAGCTATGTATCAGTGGTCATGAAGGTACGGTAGATGGCATTGTTGTTCTGCTTTACTGCTTCTATCTGTTATCCCTTCCTTGTTCCTATATTACCTTCTTTTTTTTTTTTTTTTTTTTTTTTTTTTTTTTTTTTTC
>NW_007775158.1:3150-6986 GCF_000696425.1 Galeopterus variegatus | reverse complement strand
ACACACACACACACACACACACACACACACAATTTGCTTATAAACGATGTTTAACCACACCCAACTTGACCCAAGTTGAGGGCCCTGACCAAACTATTCTATTTTTCCAAAAAATAGGTAGTTCAAATCCTCTTTATTAGTTAATGATACAAGTTCAGTAGCTAAACATGTAAAGTATGTTTTGAATATAAAGCAAGTCTCATTAACATCTGAATTTTTCTATTTTTCATTTTAAATCCAGGTTATGTTACAGTTAGTTTTTATTAAAAGTTATTGAAAAATATTCAAAGGGACATATAACTTAACAGTTCACCCCAATTGATTATTTAGATTTATCAAAATGCTTCATTATTAACTTTTTACCATGTAATATTTACAGAATCTTCTTTTTATCATATGAGAAAACTTCTAAATCATTTTTGAGAGGATATCTTGATGTTTATCTAGCCTAAAGTGGCAATCTAAAGCAAACATTATACTGATTCTCTAACAAAAAAATGACTTAAATGACTGCTGTTACTATTCTAAATATTTGTCCAGGAATCTAAGAACATTCCTTTTGTTAGTTACTACTATTTTACAATGTCTTCACAAATAACAATGAATTCCCTTTAAATTTCATTGATTTTTTAATTTAAAATGATATGTATGCAATCAATCAAGGAAATATTAGTTTTGGAAAAAAAGATAAAATCATAAAATAACTTTATTACAAGGTTCATAACCTGGTCCTGGAACCAATTCAAAAGTAAGGCATTCCCATAAAGAACTGAGCCACAGGAACAAAAGCAGAACATAGGAGCAGCTCCTCAATTGGAGTTTTTTGAAAGACAACTCTTGCTTAGATGTACATTTCTGACATGCTTACTAAAATATCAGGATAACGTTTTTTATCCAGATCTCATGTAACTGACAAGTTTCTGGTAGTTATTTCTATGAAATAACTATGGCACTTGGGATAAAGAAACTTGCTAGTAGCACAAGTTAGGCCTTCCCAATTCACTACCAGACAACAAGAGTCTTAATTTTAGGATAGTCATTGATTTCACTTTCATAAACTCTGATTAATCTTGATTTTTAAAATCAGGAAATAACAAACAGGTTTGAAAAGTTAAAAGTTCTTCATAATTTTCTACTTCTGCTAGTAAGTCTAACTCTTATTGTAATAATATTTATTGGGCACCCGAAGTGTACAAACTTTACCGAAACTGTGGCACACACTGAGACCTTGACAGCATTTCACGATTTATCAAAAGCATAGCAGAATATAATGCAAATAAAAGGATTTGACCACTTTCTCCTTTTCTGAATGCCAAAAGGAATTTAGCCAAGGACATAAATGATGTAAAGCACATTTCTAACACACAAAAATAAAATCATCCTATTACTAAATATTATGATACACCAAGAGAGGAGAGTTAGATAAAATAAATCCTGAGATAAACTGCAGCTGCTTTCCTGGAAATGAGTAACTGGAAAGTGTTTGTGTATATTCAATGCATTTAGACTAACAGAAGCTCAGAACTCTAAAGCATCAATCAGATTAGGTAGAAGAACTGAGAAGGAAAAGTAAATGACTTTATTCATAGGACTTAAAGTTATAAATCAATTCTTTCTCAAATTAATACCACAATTTACATAAGTTACTGAGTTTTTGACTAATGACATTAAAAGCCTTCACAAAATGCTTGTCAAGCCTTTGGTTGAACCCTTCCCTAAGCTCTCACCACTCTGCTATCGTCCATACGTATAAATGCTATTATTAATTCAATAATCAGCTCATATGCTACCTCCTCTATTAAACTATACCTAGTGCTACCATCAAGAAAGTTACCTCCTATATTGAAATCACAGAGCACAAGTTTCAGCCTCTCTCTCAGCACTTAACACATTACACTCGATATTCAAATATTTCTTTTACGTGTTTTCTTTTCCGCTAAATTATAAACTCCCAAAGACAGCAATCCTTGCATTTATTCCACCCCAATGCCTGCTCTACCGACTTAAAAAAAAAGACAAAAACATGAATATGGGGAACAATAACCCAAAGATAAAAAACACACACACACAAAAGTAACAGAAGCACTTGTTTACTTTCATTACTTATAGCATTCTATTGTATGAATTACCATGATTTCTCCATTCTACAGTGGATGGACATATAGGTTTTTTCCAGTTTGGGGCTATTACAAATAATGGTGCTGTGAATTTTCTAGTATATGACTTTTGGGAAAAACACGTGTGTTGGAGCTTAGAGTATGTGTATGTTCATCTATAGTAAATATTGCCAGTTTTACAAAATGGTTTTAATTATTTACATTTCCATCAGGAGTGTGTGTTTCAGTTGCACTACATCCATGCCAATTTATTGTCAAGTTTTTTCATGTAATCATTATGGTGGGAGCGTGGTGGCATTTTAATATGGTTTTATTTGCATTCCCTTGATAATTAATGTGAATGAGCAATTTTTTATATGGTTACTGGTTATACAGATATTCTAGTCTATAAATTGCCTGTTATATCTTTTGCCTGTTTTTCAATTGAGTTGTTCTTTTTCTTTTTGATTTGTAGAAATTCATTATATTTGATATACGTATTCTTTGTGGAATCTGTATTACAAATATCTTCTCTTATTCAGTGATTTTCCCTCTCAATCTCATAATGATGTCTTTTGATTTATAAAAGGTCTTAATTGAATATAGCATCATCTTTTTTCATTTATGGTTGGTATTTTCTGTGTCCTACTTAAGAAATTCTTTGTCAGTCACAAAGTCATGAAGATATCCCTCAATGACATTGTCATGACCACAGGTCTCCCACTTTGTAGAGCATAATTAACTGATGACCCCAGATGCTGCACTCTGAAATATGTCATCATATTCAGAGGGGCACAGTTCCCATAGTGTACTCCCAGCCAATGACTAAGTATGGAAGGAATACTAAGGAAAGCCTACTCCTGGGAGATGTGAGATTCCTCTAATGGATAAGTTTGGCTGGAGACTCCACCAAATTTGTTGAACTTTCATGGAACTACACTGCAATCTAATGCTTTTCCACTCAACTTTTCTTCCTTCCCTAGGGCTAGTGACTGGGACAGATATGAGATAGGCTTCTGGGGTGCTGGAAATACACTTTATCTTGATTTGGGTGGTGGATTCATGATTGTGTTCAATTCGTGAAATTTAATTGAGTTGTAAACATACAATCGTTTTTGCTTTTCTGTATATGTTTGTGTTATATTTCAATAAATAAGTTTAAATTTTCATTTAAAAATAAAGAAGGGGGCATAAGAAACCACTAATTCAATCTTTGAGTATGCAGTTATCAGACAATAGAATGTGCTCTTTACACAAAATTTGAAGAACATGAAAGTCTAACTTTAGAAAAAAGCACAAACGTGAAGTTAGAAAAATGTTCCAGTATGACTCGGTCCCTTTACTTACCATATGATATTTGGTAAATCACTCAACATTGCCAGTGTCCCAGTTTTTTCCACTCAAACAATGAAAGTAATAAGACCTTATTTATTGCTTTAATTTTTTTTAAAAAATCACTTAAATAACCAAGTTTTAAAGAGATCTATATAATTGAAAAGAGCTATTAGTATAAGATGCTCAAAAACTATTTTTTGGCTTTCTTTTAATGCCTTTCCTTTATTTTATTTATTTTAGTTTTGTTTATTATTTTATTTTATTATATTTTATTTATTTCATTTTATTTATTTTAATCAATATACAATGTGGTTGATTATTAAGGCCCATTACCAAAACCTCCCTCCCCCCTGTCTCTCCCCCCTCCCTCCCAACAATGTCCTTTTTGTTCACTTGTCGTATCAA
>NW_007775158.1:0-344 GCF_000696425.1 Galeopterus variegatus | reverse complement strand
ATAGTCCCATTTGTTTATTTTTCCTTTGATTGCCCGTGCTTTGGGGGTCATATTCATGAAGAATGTGCCCAGTCCTACTTCCTGAAGTGTTTCTCCTATGTTTTCTTTAAGAAGTTTTATTGTTTCAGGGTGTATATTTAATTCTTTAATACATTTTGAGTTGATTTTGGGATATGGTGAGAATTACGGGTCTAGTTTCATTCTCCTACATATGGATATCCAGTTATCCCAGCACCATTTGCTGCAGAGCCAGTCTCTTCCCCAGTGTATAGGCTTAGAGCCATTGTCAAAGATCAGATGGCTGTAGGTGTGTGGATTGATTTCTGGATTCTCTATTCTATTCC
>NW_007775157.1:3050-3836 GCF_000696425.1 Galeopterus variegatus | reverse complement strand
GCCCTACATTTTACATTTAACTCAATGTCCCATCATAAGTTATTTTTTGTGTAAGGTTGTATGTTTGTGTAGTTGTGGTAATAATTAGATTAAGGTTTTTTAGTTTTGTGTATTTGACTGTTTTTTGGCTTATGGATGCCCAGTTGTTCCTGTATCATTCATCGAAAGGCTACTCCTCCTCTATTAAGTAGTTTTGGACATTTAAAAACATAACTCGAGGGTATTTGTGTGTGCCTGTTTTACGTGGGTTCTTATTTTGTTCCATGCCTCAGGATCACAGTCTTGATATCTACAGTTGTATAATGAGTCTTGAAATGCAGTAGATTGATTTCACCCTCTTTATTCTTCTTTTTCCAATTTATTTTTTCTATTATAGTTCTTTTGTCTTTACATACAAATTTTAGAATAATCTTGTAAATATATACAAAAAATGTTGCTGGGATTGGATAGGAATTGAGTTAAAACTTCATGCTCATATGGAGAGAACTGACACGTTCACTATGATGTCTTTTCAGTCCATGAGCACCATAAAGTCTCTTTGTTTATTTACATCTTTGATTTTTTTCTCAAGGTTTTATAGTTTTCAGCATACAAATTCTGTACATGTTTTGTTATATTTGCAACTAAGCATTTCATTTTTGAATGATTACATATGATATTATATTTTTGATTTCAGTGTTCACATTTTCATGGTTAGAGTATAGAAATACACTTCATATTTAAATGTTTAAGTTGTATCTTGTGACTACTAAAGTTATTTATTAGTTCTAGAAGTTTGTGTGTGTG
>NW_007775157.1:0-1705 GCF_000696425.1 Galeopterus variegatus | reverse complement strand
GATTTTGCAGCAGACCACAATAATTTCTATGTCTTTTATTTTACTTTTTTTTATTTTTGCACATTTCACTGTCTAAAACTACAATGCTATACTGAGTAAGAATAATAAGGGAAGTCATACCTCCTTGCCTTGTTCCTGATCATAGGGAAGAGCATTCAGTCTTTAACTATTTTAAGTATAATGTTAGCTATAGGATTTTATAGATGTACTTTATCAAGTTGAATAGAGTCTCATTTATTCCTATTTTTCTGAGAATTTTACATAAATAGGTTTTGAATTTTATCACACACTTTTTCTCCATCAATTTATAATTTTATGTGATTTTTCTTCTTTCATCTGTTTAATTGGTGATTTATACTGATTGTTTTTTGAATATTCAAACAGTCTTACATTCAGTGTAAACTTTATTTGATTATGACATAACATTATTTTAATATGTTACTAAATTCTAGTTTCTAATATTTTTAAAGGATTTTTGTGTTAATATTTGTATTAGTTTCATAGAGCTGCTATATTATGACAACGTTGGTGGCTTCAAACAACAGAAATTTATTCTTTCATCATCTAAATCTCTCACAAACCCTCAAAAATGATTTTTAAAAGCCTTTCATATAAATTTTGATACATCAATATGTATGTTGTATTGTAAATTAATGTCCTGTATGAGTATGAAATATAAAAATAATTCTTGTTAGTTTATTTTTATGCAAAAAGAGTAACTTCTTAAAAATAAGTGAAATAAATATAAATCATGCAACTAAAACCAAGAGTAAACTTTCAACAAAAAGGATGATGTTACAGGACATGAATAACATTTTTAGATTGTAAATTGTTGTTAACATGGCCGAACAAGCATCAGTTTTGCAATCTAATANATTTTTAGATTGTAAATTGTTGTTAACATGGCCGAACAAGCATCAGTTTTGCAATCTAATATGTTGACATTTTAGCCTTATTTTTATGTCAACGCTTTCTATAAACCTCGACCCCCAAAGATACATAAAAATAAATGAATTCTGAGCTTCCATAGATCATATAAGATGAGAATATATTTATGTTCAAGAAATACCAGAATTATCTAAGACCCTTTAAATTTATGTCCCATCTCTTCCTTTGTCTACAAGTCAATGAAAATGAGAACTGCATATGGTAAGATCTCCATCTTTGATGTTCTCTATGACAGAGATAGAGTTAATCCATGTTAGTCATCCCTGAAAGTATAATTTGAAAATTTTTTCTAATTTCCTCAGAATCAACATATGTATTTGTATAGATAACTTTATAAGATTTTGTCACTTTTAAAGATGTTGTGCTTTCAAGTAGATTATTTTCACAACAAAGTATTCAAATATTTCTTTGTTTCTGGTGTCCGCTTCCAAAAGACACATTGGCCAAAAGACCTCATTATTTTTTGAAAACATGTAATAATCATAGAGCCTTAAATCAAAAGGTTTACTTCGTTTTTCCGACAAAATATCTTTACAAGTTGATTCAAGATTGTTCATAAATTAGGTCCTCTTTGTTTTGTTGTTCTAAACAAAGTAAAATTCCTATCTGAAGACCATGCAACTTTATCAAAATGACTCTGTAAACACAGTGAATTTTTTTATATAAGAAATATCTTGATATGCTGTTTCCAATTCTTAACAAAGCCTTTTGAATAGGACCTGATTGTAGTAAATAAGATGACTTTTATGTAGGTAAG
>NW_007775156.1:3541-3836 GCF_000696425.1 Galeopterus variegatus | reverse complement strand
TAGTAGCCACTTATCACATATAGTTACTGTGGACTTAAAATGTAGCTAGCAAAATTGAAGCGCTGATTTTTGAATTTTATTTCATTTTAATTAAGTGTAATGTAGCCACCTGTGGCTAGTGGCTACCATTGGACAACATAGCTCTCAAAATTTTCTCTGTCAGGAGAAAGACTCGCAAAGGTTACCCAATACGCTATAGCAGGATGAGAAATGTAATCTATTTTTCCTAATTCGTAATCTATTTCTTAACAGTTAAATTTCACTTCTAGGATTATATATTAATTCCCCTTATAAA
>NW_007775156.1:0-1820 GCF_000696425.1 Galeopterus variegatus | reverse complement strand
AAAAAAACTATCACATAAAAATGGGTATCAATAAATAAATTCAGTTAATGAAAGTTATTTCATAATAATCACAGCTTATGAACTCAAAAATATTTTAACTTCTTATACACAAGTATCCCATGTTCAAGTCATCACAAATTCCAAAAGTTTTATTGTAAAAGTGGTTTCTAATGGAATTTGTTTTGGGGGGAGCAGGGAAAGGGCCCTAAACATGTGACAAAAAAGCTCTCAAATCAAATACTAAGTCAAGCATGAGAGCAAGAAGTTAGAATCATGCAAACTTCCCTACTTAATTGCCCAGATAAAACATGATCCAGTGGATAGAGCTTAGGCTCTGAATGAACAAACCTAGGTGCACATTCTAGCCCCTCACTTAGATGTACGATTTCCAACAAATTATTTAACCTCTCTGAGCCTCAGTTTCCTCACTGTAAAATGGGCGACAGTAGCTACCACAGAGGGGGCCATGAGTATTAAAGCGAGGTAACACAGAGTCTGTGCCAGCATAGGCAGCAGGGCTCTTGTCTGCTTTTCTCCCACCCCCACCCCTACCCTGCTCTCTTTGATGTATTTTAACTAGAAATGAACATTAGGAAAATGTTAAGGGGAACAAAGGCAAAGATAAGAAAAAAACAGCAAATACACCAAATACATTTCCTTTATAAAATTAAGCGTTTTGAACCAAGCTTACCCAAAACGTTACATTTGGATTTAGATTTCTTCTCCAAAACGTTACATTTGGATTATTTCCTTTATAAAATTAAGCGTTTTGAACCAAGCTTACCCAAAACGTTACATTTGGATTTAGATTTCTTCTCTTTCTTGTCTACTGGGGATTTTACCTTCACTTCTTTCTTTTTATTTTCTTTAACTTTACTTTTTCTCATAGAGAAATCTTTGTCATCATCTTCATTCTCACCAAAATCAGAATCATCCTCAGAATCTTCGCCTAAAATGGAAGATTACAGACTTCATCTTTATCCCAAAAAGTGAGGCTTCTGTACCTCAGTGTTATCCACGGCTTCTGCATCAGATTGGTTAGCACCTTGGTGCTACGCCGTTTCCGGTAGAACACTGCAGTGGAGGAGATTGTGGGTGCCTGCGTGTGAATCCTAGCCCACCATTTACATGCTGTGTGACCTCAGCACAGGTCACTGACTTCACCATGCCTCAGTTTCCTCATCTAGAAAATGGGGATAACTATAAAACCTACATCACAGGGTTGTTGTGCAGATTAAATGAGTTAATACATATAAAGCATTTAGAATAACTTCTGGCACACAGCAAGCAAAACATAATTGTTTGCTATTACCATTATCGCTGTATTTTTCCATAGTAATCTTCACTTCAGATTTTACCAGTTTAACTCAGTAACTTTTGAAAAGAATGGTAGGGTAAGACAATAGCTAGTCTTTCAAAACAATGACATTTATGGTAATAATGCTATACCTTCCCTTAATCACACAAACTTCCACATTCTGGAATAAAGACCTACTGGGACTTGAGAAGAGACTAAGCATACCACAACAATCTTAGCGTATAACCCTATATCTGATTTCATTTGGGACACACCTCTGTTTCCCACAAACTCTTCTTTGTACTTCACGGGGTGATGTAAGTCCTGCAGCTGCTCTGGAAAGAAGCATTTTCTAACCTGAGAGTTAAGCAACGATCCTTCCATTCTGGGGAGGGGTGGGGGAGAGGTTAGGATAAACTCTGAAGACCAAGTATAAATAAGGGTTAGTCCTATATCCATTACAAACTTTTATATATTTTTAATATTATGTACATGCTTATTGCAAAAAATATTAAAGAAAAAA
>NW_007775155.1:3196-3837 GCF_000696425.1 Galeopterus variegatus | reverse complement strand
GAAAATATTGGTCAAGTCTTTCTAAAAACAATTTACTCATTTGTAATATCTATGTCGATATGAAATGATAAAGTGGAAAGAAGCAAACATTGAGATAACACTTCAAATACCCTTTTTAATGTTAGCACTTACATAGCACACAAAGGACAAACCCAGAGTGTATCGCAGAGCTGTCATGTGTAAGAAGCTTGGACTCCCAGAGAGAGAGAGTGATGAAGGGTTTATTTTGCTGACTAAACCACAAGGAATGTGAAAGCATATGGGAATTCAGAACAAAACTGCACAGGATATGCATGGCATGGCTCAAGCTTGCTTCCTAATGACACAGTGGTGTTGGGCAGTGTCCAGAAGATCTACAGAGCAGCAAAACAAATCACAACTCTAAGAGTTATATTGCCATTGCTATCTTTTAAAAGGAAAAAGGAAAGATTACAAAACTGTGTTGTTAGAACATCCTACAAGTGTACGCCTATAAAATAAAATAAAAAAATTTACATCGGGGCCAGCCCGGTGGCGCACTGGATAGTGCGCCGCTTGGGAAGCGCGGCGGCGCTCCCGCCCAAGGGTTCAGATCCCACATGCAGACCGGTTCCCACTCGCTGGCTGAGCGAGGCGCGGGAGCAACACCAAGGGTTGCAATC
>NW_007775155.1:0-2308 GCF_000696425.1 Galeopterus variegatus | reverse complement strand
CAACACCGAGGGGTGCAATCCCGTTGCCGGTCCCGGGCCGGTACGGGCGCGACTCTGAGGGTTGTGATCCATTGCCAGACACGAAAAAAGACAAAAAGGAAATAAATAAATAAATAAATAAATAAAAATAATAATAATATGGAGTTGTATTATGGAATATTCTAAGAAATTAAGAGGCCACTAAGTTAGGGAGCTTATAAATATTCATCACAATTGTGGGAAGAGGAATTATCTCAGTGACTGACCATTTCTCATAATTTGACAACAACTAGGAGTTGTTAGATTCCTTAATACCACTAGACCAGACATCTGAAATGTGTGCAAAGGTGTTTACTGTAGTATTTTCTAAAAGAGCAAAAGCATGGAAACAGCCTGAAAGTCCATCAGTAAAGAAATGGTGGAATAAACTATGTGCATCCAGACAATGGGATATAATGCACGTCTATAAGAAATAATGCATTAATCTTTGTCTATTAGCCTGGTAACATATCTATGCTATTATGTTAAGTGAAAAAAAGCAAAATGCTGACTCAGTGCATATAACACGTTTGTGCAAACAAAAATGCTGAAAGGAGAGAGGAGAAACCCACATGTATGTGTATGTGTTTGTACAAGCAGAAAAAAATGTGCCCACACCAAAAGGTTGGCAGCAATTATCTGGCCGGCATGACGAGGTACTGGTGAGCAGGGGAGGAAGACTGTTCACTTTTTCTTAATATACCTGTTCATTTCTTGGCCTGGTCTAGGGTGTAGCCATTGCCTTTGTATTTAAAAACAAATTAGAAAAAGTGTACTGTATGTGGGTCCACTTATGATGTAAAAGCGTTACAATAGATGCTAAGTCTATAATTAGTCTAAATAGATGTTTTTATAAGTGATATCAAGCATAATAATATTTTCAGCAATCCAAAGGAGGAAAACAAGAAAAATTAGGAGGAGAAAAGGAATTACATTTCAGAAGCACTTATGTATATAAATACTTTGTATCTATATACTTTATTTCACTTAGTCCGCAAACTCTATGATGCAGGGATTACTGTTCTTGATGAAGAAAATGAAGCTTGGAGAGGTCAAATCATTGATTCAAAGTCACATGGCAAGCAAAGGAAGGAATTAGAAGTTAAAGCCCAGTCTTCCTAATTCCATGACCTGTGTTATTTCCACTTCACCAGCATAAGTGAAATTCTACAATTTCATATCCAAAACTCACAAAGTAGCCTAGATCTGTAAAAGATGCCAAAAAATGTACTATGTATATTTCCATTTTTTCCAAAACTCCTTCTTCCCCAGCTAAAGTAAACAGACAGGCTCCAAAATTTCCACAACAGTTTTCTGTCTGTGTAGAAAAAAGAAAGCTGTTGGAGACCACAAGAGAACAAATATGCCCCTTGGCCTGAGTTCAAATGGAAAGCAGGATACCAAATGTCCCTTTGGTCACTAAAACTGAAGCTGGATTTCAAGTCAAGGTCAAATTCAGGGGAAGACCAGCTTTATAACTAGGACAGGAGCATCTCGATGGGAACTGCATAATCTTGCAGCAGCAGCAAGAGTGGAGGGTGAGACAGACAGGCAAATATTTCATTGAAAACCAAATTTTTATGTGCAAAAGTACATATTATATGCAATCTAAGAACCATTCTAAAATTTTTATAACAGTAGGTTATAAAGATCTTGAGAAGATCTTCTGCAAATAATTTTATTTTAAAAATTGATACATATATTTTGAGAAATGTAACCATAGTTTCCAAGCATCCTCTCTCATCCTTGAAAAACCCCTACTGGCGCAATTCGTAACTGAGATTATTAATGCCCAGAATTCATTGACCTTGTGGAAAGAGCTTTTTCATAACTGTCAAAACCTCTCTCAATTAATTCTAACACCCTCATCTTTACAAACACACACTGCTTTTAGCTTTGCTCATTTCTTGCAGCTATCTGTAAGTAAATTACTTCAACTGGTTTTTTATTAGTTTGCCTAAGACCAAGAAGCCACATTTATTTTATTTTATTTTTTATTGAAGCATAAATGATTATACATATTCGTAGGGTACAATATGTGATGGTCAAATCAGGATAGTTAGCTTATTCGTTATTACAATACGTAATCATTCTTTATGTCTGTTAACCAGTTTCTCTTTAATTACTCATTAACCCCCCTCCTTCTATCTTCCTCCTCCCCCCTTACACTTCTAGTAACCACGGTTCTGTTCTCTCCTCCTAAAAGTTCAACGTATTTTTGTGATTATTGTTTTTCTTTCTTTCTCTCTCTCTCTTTCTTTCTTTATTGTTTGTTTATTTACTTATTCAG
>NW_007775154.1:3318-3837 GCF_000696425.1 Galeopterus variegatus | reverse complement strand
GGGAGTGCCGCCGCACTCCCAAGCGGCGCACTGTAGCAGTGCGCCACCGGGCCGGCCCGAGATAACACATTTTAGAGAAACATTTCAAAAAACTTTCTTCAATGAACAAATTAGTTCTAGAATAGCACTGTCTTCTAGAACATTCTGAGACAACAGAAATATTCTCTATATCTGCATTGTCCAAAGTCACCACTGGCCAGTGGAGGACTTGAAATGTAGCTAGTGTAAGGAAAAACTGAATTTTAAGTTTAATTTAATTTTAATTAATTTAAATTTAAATAGCTTCATGTGACTAGTGGCTACTGTGTTGGACACGAAAGCTCTAGGCTGTGGACTGCCTATTCAAAAAGCCAGAGTCAGTAGTCACCTGGTAATCATAAGAAAGAGGAAACAGTGAAACTAACAGAAGCAGCTCAGCTCCTCTGAGTCTTAAAGACTAAGGACACTGATTAAGACACCCCAAAAAGGTGTCAAGAATTCTGTTAATCCATAATCCAGTCTCTATTTAATGTGATAAAC
>NW_007775154.1:0-1806 GCF_000696425.1 Galeopterus variegatus | reverse complement strand
GAGCAAAACACTTCTGAGTCTTAACAATGGCCTAATAGGGCCTCTATAATCCCACACCATTATTCATCTCACCCCACCTCCTGCTATTTCACCCCAGCCACACTGGTCTTCTGGAACATGCCAGGCATGCTCCTGTTTCTGGCTTTATACTTGATGTTCCCTCTGCCTAGAACTGCTGTGCTGCAAGATCTGTCATCATGCCACCTTCTTGGGGCAGCCTTTCCTTACCACCCTATTTAAATTGCAACCCTCCCTGCATACTTTCTGTCCATCTTCTTTACCTGATTTTCCTCCGCAGCACTTATCAGCATGGAACAGATTATGCATTTTACTTATTTTGTTTATTGACTGCTTTCCCATCATTAGACTGTTTCCACAAGGGCAGGGAAATTTCCCTTATTTTGTTCATTTTACATTCAGTGCCTAGAACAAAAATTATCACATAGGCACTCAATATTTGTTTAAAGAAAGAAAAATTCAATGAATAATGGCTATAGATTTTTTGTGGTTTTTGTTCTTGATCATTCATATTTTCGTTCTCTTTTCTTATGTAAATATACCCACCCCATTACCATTGCTTTTACATTCCAGAAGTGCTTTTGTCTGGTTAGATTTTTTTTTATGTGTTTTCTATTGCTGTGTAACAAATTACCACAAACTAGTGGTTTAACACAACACCTATCTATGAAATCACAGTTCTGTAGGTCAGAAGACTGACCCACCCTGACTGGGGTCTCTGCTTAGGGTATCACAAGGCTGAAATCAAGGTGTTAGTGTTAAGTTCTCATCTGGAGGCCCTGAGGAAGAATCTACTTCCAGACTATTCTATTCATTGGCAGAATTCTTATATTTGCATATGTAGGACTTAGACACCTGTTTACTCCCTGAATGTTGGCTGGGGACTGCTCACAGCAACTCCAGGCTGTTTGTCTTACTTGCCATCATTTTCAAGCCAGCAATGTTGAACCAAACCCTTCCCAAGCTATACATCTTTGATTTTTTTCTTTTGCTACCAGTTGGAGAAAACACTTTGTTTAAAGGTCCCTGTGATTTGGTCAGGTCCACTTGAATATCTCCCTAGTTTAAAATCAACTGATTTGGCACCATAATTACGTCTGCAAAATCTCTTTGCAGCAATACCTAGATTGGTGTTTAATTGAATAACTAAGAGAAGGTGTGTGTGTAGCAGAGGCTGGGAATCTGAGGGAGCCATCTTAGAATTCCACCTACCATAGATTTGAATAAGATTTTTTGCTTGTCACAAGAAGGGTTTGTAAGATCTATATTCCTGAATTGCTGCAAGCTTGAGGAACTTGTCTTATAACTGGGCAAAAACTTTAGACTTACATTTTTTTTTCCTACCAAAAAGCTGTAGACCTTTGGTGGACTGAATTGTGTCCTCCCAAGTTCCATGTGTGAGAAACTTAACCCCCACTGAGACAGTGTTAAAAGGGTGGGAAATCCTATTTGAAAGGTGCAGCTTTGAAGCAGTGACTAGGTTGTGAGGCCCATGCCGTAGTAAATGGATTAATAGGTTGACTATTTGATGGTGGTCATGGGTGTGTTTCTGAGGGCTTTAAAAGGAGAGAGCATAAGGAGCTGTCTCTCTTCTGTTCCTGCCATAGTTGCCATGGGATATAGGTTGACTATTTGATGGTGGTCATGGGTGTGTTTCTGAGGGCTTTAAAAGGAGAGAGCATGAGGAGCTGTCTCTCTTCTGTTCCTGCCATAGTTGCCATGGGATGCCCCAAGTCACTGTAGTCACCACCAGGACAAGGCCCTTACCAGATGTGTCCCCTGGACTTT
>NW_007775153.1:849-3837 GCF_000696425.1 Galeopterus variegatus | reverse complement strand
ATAATTATTTTTATTTTGCAGATGAGGATTCTGAGACTTTGCAAGTCTGAGTTTATTCAGGAGCCTGGTTAACACAAAGTCAAATGTTTTGAGTGCCTTTTTCCAGATACTTTGCATATATTACTTTATGACCTGCTCACAATAAAACTGTCAGGCACTATTGTTATCCCCATTTTAGAGATGTGGGAGGTAGAGCCTAAGAAGTAAAGTATCTTGCCTAAGGTCACGCTGCTAGTATGTGGTACAGGTGGATTTGGAACTCAAGTCTTTTAATTCTCTATGCCCAAAATTCTTTCCCATAAGCAAGTGGTACACTTAGAGACAGTAATCTTGGAGTTCTAAGTCTAGTGACTGAAGAGGAAGAGAAGAAAGGAGAAAAAGAGGAGCACAGGAAGGATTAGAGAGAAAGAAATAATATGGGGAAAGGAGAGGCAAATGAGTCATTTCGGAATGTGTTGGAACCCCAAAAGGCAATCTATATTTTGGAGTTAAGTTTTCAAGAGGGAATGGGATAGGATTATATTCCCAGATAAAGCATGAAGGAAGTCAACTGTGTATTGCTCAGATCCTGGGTAGTGAAATCTCAGAGGAATCTTAGTCCCAAAAGAGTCTCCACGGAACATGAGGCCATGGGAACAATTCTGCCATAGAACCTATAAAATATATAATATAAAACGTACTTGGGTCCACTTACACTCATCCAAAGCAAGGTGAAGAGATAGTCAGTTTTACAGTTTATAGTGCCTGTGTTTAATAAATAAGGTCTAACTTTCCCCTTGTTTCATCACCTCAACTTTTTTTTGTTTAAATCCAGCCCAAGAAAAGCCTGCAAGGAGAGACTTTATTTTGTTTTCAGACTTTTTAAACCCTAGGGAAGACAGAGAGAACTTGTTCAGACTCCTACACCCTAAACTGTAAGTGTGAAAAGAAAACAGCAGGTCTAAATATAATCCTGTGCTTGAAGCTAAACAAAGGTCAAAGTGAAAGCTTTAAAGTCAAATCCCTCCGTGTACTACAGATCAAAAACATCCCAGTGGGTGATTCTAAATTCTCCAAAAATATTTACTGCAGGCTTGAAATCAAGTCTGAGAAGTCGTTGCGTGAGCACATAACGATGTAAGTGCTTGACCTACTTGGTCTGTGTGGTTGAACTTTCAACTAGCTCAGCTCCTCTCACTACGGGGCCCCAAAGATTCCAGCCTTTGCCTTAATTCATTGTCACAGCTCCTGGGACTGAAGATGATATCTCACCTCCATTTGCTGATGAGGACATTGAGACACAGAGCCACTAAAACGCCCAAGGACACACAGCAAGTCCAGGGGAGAGCCAAAGCCAGACCTGTCCTCCCCAGCTCACACTCTCAGCCAGACCAAAGCTCAGCTTTACTCACACAAGAAGGGAAGATTTAAACCCGCCTTTCACTCAAACATCTCTTCAGGGACACCATTTTATTTATTACTCCTTTTGGTTTTCTGGACAAAGTCATCTGACCAGTAATGATTTTATTCATTTCCTGACCATCAGTGACATGCTACATGCTGGTACAGGACTTGGAGGTTAAGATTTAAAAAATTTTTTTATATTATTATTAACATTCATTATTACAAACCATGACTTTTCTTAATGCCCTTCACCTGACCTGTCCCTCCCCAAACCCCCTGCCTCCCTTTCTCCATCTCCAGTAACCTTAGGTTTGTTCTCTCCCAAAAGTTCAATGAATTGCTGTGGTCTTTTCTTTTCCTTTCCTTTCCCTTCCCTCCCCTCCCCTGCCTTCCCTTCCCTCTCCCTCTCTCTCTCTCACCTTCTTTCTTTCCTTTCTTTTCTTTCTTAGCACCCAGTGGTAAGTGAGAGAACATGTGGTATTTCTGTTTCTTTGTCTGGCTTATTTCACTTAACATAATTTTATCCAGACTTATCCATGCTGTTGCAAATGGCAGGACTTCATTCTTTTTTATGGTTGAGTAGTATTTCATTGTATATATACACCACAATTTCTGTGTCCAATCATCCGTCAATGGACATTTAGGTTGGTTCCATATTTGGGCTATTGCAAATAGAACTGCAATGAACATGGGACTGCAGGAATCCCTTCGACATGAAAATCTCCATTCCTTTGGATATATGCCCAGTAGTGGGATTGCTGGGTTGTATGGCAGCTCTATCTGTAGTTGTTTGAAAAACCTCTATACTGTTTTCCATAATGGCTGTGCTAATTTACAGTCCCACCAACAGTGTAAAAGAGTTCCCCTTTCCCCTCATCTTTGCCAGCATTTGTTATTCTCAATCTTTTTAATAATGCCCAGTCTAACTGGGGTGAGATGATATCTCAATGTGGTTTTGATTTGCATTTCTCTGATGACTAGTGATGCTGAACATTTTTTCCTGTGCCTGTTGGCCATTTGTATGTCTTCCTTTGAAAACTGTCTATTCATCTCCTTTGCCTATTTTTAATTTTTAATTTTTTTGTCTATATTGTGACCGGTAAGGGGATCGCAACCGGCCATCCCTATATAGGATCCGAACCCGTGGTGGGAGCGCTGCTGCACTCCCGGCGCCATACTCTCCCGAGTGCGCCACGGGATCGGCCCCTTTGCCCATTTTTCAATTGGATTATTTAGTTTTTGTATGTTACAGTTGTTTGAGTTCCTTGTATATTCTGGATATTGATCCCTTGTTGGATGTATAGTATGCAAAATTTTTCTCCCATTCCATAGGTAGTCTTTCTGCTCTGTCTATTGTTTTCTTTGCTGTGCAGAAGCTTTTTAGTTCGATATAATCCCATTTGTTTATTTTTTCTTTTGTTGCCTGTGCTTTTGCGGTCTTAGTCATAAAGTCTTTGCCCAGTCCTACTACTTGGAGCGTTTCCCCTATATCTTCCTTCAGTAATTTTATGATATCAGGTCTTATATTTAAATCTTTAAACCATTCTGACATGGTTTTGGTATATGGTGAGAGGTACAGGTCCAGTTTCATTTTTCTGCTTACGG
>NW_007775153.1:0-339 GCF_000696425.1 Galeopterus variegatus | reverse complement strand
ATCTTCCTTCAGTAATTTTATGATATCAGGTCTTATATTTAAATCTTTAAACCATTCTGACATGGTTTTGGTATATGGTGAGAGGTACAGGTCCAGTTTCATTTTTCTGCTTACGGATGCCCAATTTTCCCAGCACCATTTATTGTGGAGGCAGACTTTTCCCTGATGTATGTTCTTGTTGCCTTTGTCAAAGATCAGTTGGATGTAAGTATGTGGGCTGATTCCTGGGTTTTCTATTCTGTTCCATTGATCTGAGTGTCTGTTTTTATGCCAGGACAATGCTGTTTGGGTTACAATAGTTTTATAATATAATTTTAAGTTTGGTAGTGTTATTCCTCT
>NW_007775152.1:3197-3838 GCF_000696425.1 Galeopterus variegatus | reverse complement strand
CCAGCTTTTTGAAAATGAAGAAATACCTCTGTTAACTCTGGACAATCTAAATTTTTTTCTGCATCTGTAAATTGTCAGCATCTGTAAATCCCTTCCACTTGAGGAAATACTCCACCTTCCCATTCACTACATGTCAGCCCAGTACTTTTTCCACCACAAATTCTTCAGGCTCCGCCTCTTCAACTTTTTTACTTTTTCCATTCTGTTTCTTTCCCATTTTTTGCAATGTAGTTTTATTGAAAGCTATTTTTTATTGAAGACGTGAAGAGCTATTATTCACCACCTCTGAGCTGCTCTGGGTCGTGGGTCGGCATAAATGAAGTTGACTGTCACGTGCTTTATTGGAACCAAAGTCTTCATTACTGAAATGGGGATGCATCCTGCTTATAAAAATCATCTGAACTGCTGTCCCCACCCCGTCACTTCTCCTCCATGTTGCTCTCTGTTTCTCTGTACTGTCCCTCTTTTCTACAGAAGTTGAAGAGGGTTCATGCCAATGCCTGCCAAAGATGTTGTTTCTGTATGGACACTGCCAGTGCCTCTGTAGTAGTGACCCCCAGTATGGGAGGAGTTGAGCTCTCATCCAGGTTCTACTATGTCCTCTGGTATGTGACATCTGGAAAATCACTTCACTTCCTGAG
>NW_007775152.1:0-2921 GCF_000696425.1 Galeopterus variegatus | reverse complement strand
CACTTCTCCTCCATGTCGCTCTCTGTTTCTCTGTACTGTCCCTCTTTTCCACAGAAGTTGAAGAGGGTTCATGCCAATGCCTGCCAAAGATGTTGTTTCTGTATGGACACTGCCAGTGCCTCTGTAGTAGTGACCCCCAGTATGGGAGGAGTTGAGCTCTCATCCAGGTTCTACTATGTCCTCTGGTATGTGACATCTGGAAAATCACTTCACTTCCTGAGCTTCCAATTTCCACCCCTGTAAAATGAGGGTAAGAAAAGTAGGTAAGCACAAGACTGTTGTAAAGCACAGAGAAAGGATTTGGTCTTCAAACACCTCAGATTTGGGGGTTCCAGATTCTGGGCATTCATCTCTCTCACAGTTCAGGGATTCCCACAGAAACAAGAAAGAGAATTGTCTTGTGTGAGGCTCACACACATATACGCACACATACACACACCCATCAAAGTGGTTGATTATGGAAATAAAAAGAAGATCATATTCAGGGTGTATGACAGCACTTGGGTCCTGGGGAACTTCGAAAGCATGCCAAAGAACTTCTCAGGGCTTTCAAATAGCTTCCAGGATGGAATGGGATGGAATGGGAATGAATTGCTGCATTGTATCTGAAAAAAGAAAAGTGGATGGAAATCAGATGTTCACTGGTGACCACACAGCTGCACAATCACATTAGCTATCACTACAAATAGCTTGACTTGCATGGGATTTTCATTAGAAGAGAAAGTTGAGAGCTGTGGGAATGCCACATATATTACACTGTAGAAGGGGTCAGTCCTGTCCCTTATGAGGAAAGAGCTTTGTATGGTCTCCGTAATAAAGTGGGGCTTCTCTGGGACCCAGTGTCCACACACATGTTCCTTTAGATGCTGCTTTCCTCATTCTTGTAGAATATAAAATCCGATTCATCCCTAAGACATTGATCTTAGCTTCAGGCTTTCCTACTTGCCATTTACAGACTGGCCATTCCAATGGCCCTTGGTATTATTGTTAGCAATTATTGTTTTGTCCATCGTATATTGAAAGTGACCATTTTTAATTCTCTTAGTACTGTTAACGTTTCATGTATTTCTAAATATTCTTTCACCCTGGAATAGATGCATTAGAGAAATGGTAATTATTCTTTTGCACTATTTTCATTAACACATATTTATTGGATACTCTCTCTGAGCTGAGAACTATAGGGAAAACAAAATGGTACCATATCATCCCCTTGTACGCTTCTTCTATTAGGGGGATAAAAGGTGTATTCTCTTTAATACAAGAAAATAAACAACAAGTGAGCGGTGTAGATGAGTGGCTCCTAAATGTGCCTGACATTAGAATTATCTGGATATTTGAAAATTTCAAAAGCCTGGGTTCAGCCCCCGAAGACTGCAATCAGCAAGGTTGAGTTAAATCTTGGGAATTAAGGTGTGGGTGTGATATTTTTCGTATAATTTTTAAATACATTATTCATACATACAATGTAACATTTAAAAATTATAAAATGGTAACCAGAGGAAAGTTTTTCTTTCAGCCTGTTCCACTGTTTGCCTTCCAAGAGGTGAACCACTCTTACAAGTTTTCTTAATCCTTCTGTACACACACACACACACACACACACAAACACAGAGAGAGAGAGAGACATCCCTTTCTAAAAAGCCAGTGGTACATACACAATGTTCCATACCTTGATTTTTCACTTAATAGAATTTAAGATTGTTTTATATCCTTAGGGGAAAAAACAACTTAACTAAGTGTGTGCATACTGAGATCATTCTTTTAATGCCCAGGTACTGAGGAACAGATTATCAAACTCGAATGATTGCCCTTAAAATACCAGATATACCAAAGTATGCCCATTTGCAATTTTGACTGAAAACTACTTACAAACCTTTGAAGAGGAGTTTTCCACAACAACAAAGTGTAATTGCCAATATGGATATGACCATTCTATCATGGATATGACCCTGGAGAAAGCAGTGAGTGGACCTCCCCTGAAATGAGAAGTTATATTCTGCCTGTTTATTTCTCATTATAGTTCTCATAGACCATTTTGATAATTGTAACACTATTAATAACAGCCAAAGCAGAAAAGATATGAAATATGTTTACATCAAAAGAGAAGGAAACATGTAATGTTCTCAATAGAATATAAAATGAAGCATGGCAATATCTAACCTGAAAAAATTAGAAGGTTACTGACTTTCCCACATTGAAGACAGTGGTCAATGAAAGCTGAATTTCACTCCTTTCTCATTGGCACAATCTAGTGTTCTTAGTCTTTTAAGTTCTGAAATAACAGTCTATTTTATCTGAGAGGCAAATAATAATGTTGTTAGACCTTAAACCCAATTCTTGCAATAAAATGAATAAAGGATTACATTAAAGAAACTTATGGGAAATTCAAGTCCACTTTATGTAAGTTTATCATCAGCTTCTCAACTGACAGGGAAGATGGTGCAAATGTTTTGTTTTTAACAAGACAAGCATGTATATGGCATGAAGGATAATTCACTTTTCTGCCATAGTTTTATTTTCTTTTCTATAAATTTGGAAAATTGGACTAGATCACAGATCATAAAACTATGGTCCATGTCCCAATCCACACAGCCACCTGTATTTATATGTGAAGTGTAATTGGAACACAAACACATCCATTTGTTTGTGTGTTGTCTATGGCTACTTGTATGCTACAACATCAAAGATGAATAGTGAGATCACGTGTCTCACAAAGTCAAAAATATTTACAGAAGTTTGGCAACCCTTGAAGTTGATCATAGGTACCAATAAGACTTCATATTTGTGGGGTAACTGTTATATGAGACATAAAATGCTAACAACTTTATATGATTTACTTCATTTATATTTGTAAAAATGTGTAAAATTGGTACTGAACTTTATTTTTTTTTTCCTTTTTTTTTTTTTTTTTTTTTTTTTTT
>NW_007775151.1:2908-3839 GCF_000696425.1 Galeopterus variegatus | reverse complement strand
TCTACACTCTTAGGTTCTGTGACAGGGTGCCTGCAAATTAAGCTGACAAATGACAGGTCAGTGAGAGAGAAAACAGTGTATTTATGCATGCAACATGCATGCACATGGAAGTGTCCTGTGATGAGTAACTCAAAGGGGTGGTTAGAATTTGGGACTCATAGACCTAACTTAGTAGAGGAAAGACAAGAGGAGAAAAGGCTTCTATGGGAAGAACAAATAGATTTATTTGGGAAAGATAAACTGGTTTTTAGGAGAACGAATGGGAGATAAGAAAGTTTATGATAGTGTTTGTTTATGGAGGTGTCAGTGGTCTTTCCATCTTCTTCATGGCCGTGAACCTGCCCCACAGGGGGGATTTATGGCAGTCCTCATTTCTCAAAAGTTTCTTCCTTCTGTCAGATAATGGAAGCTCCATGAAGGCTTCTTTTGGTATCTGTTGAATCTCAAATGTCTCCAGCTTAAAATAATCTTTCTTTCAACTCTGGGGTTCGTAGTGGGCCCCCACGTTGACAACCATGAGGAGTAGCCCCCCCCATCTCCCTCTATTGATCTGTGACCTCCTTTTCCATTGCAAAGTGTGCTGCTGAGACCAGAGTCAGCCCCAGCATCTCTTTCTGTGCTCAACTCGTAAAGACGAGAAGGTTTCCTACTTCCAGGTTTCTCTGGAAACTCAGTAACGTGAAAGTGCTAAGGAAAAAAAGGGAAAGAAATCTTAAAAGAAAATGCAGCCAAAGCCCCAGTCCGAGGACTGTCTGAAGCGAAGGCTCTTTTCCTTGCTAGATGTCTTGCTTCCAACCCCCTCCCCCATCTTTCTGTTATCTTTGCTGTTCATCACATCCACCCCTGTGATCTTTTACTTCTTTTATTTCCCTCCCTTGTGAGATGATTTATCACGCCAGGGAGTTTCTATTGTGGACCAGCTTGACTGTCT
>NW_007775151.1:0-982 GCF_000696425.1 Galeopterus variegatus | reverse complement strand
AGTCTGGAAGAGGCGCAGTGTGCAGCTTCCTTACATGCTGTCTCTCCCGTGAGGGGTCACACGGAACATACTTTTCCCCCAGCAACAAAAATGCCACAGCACATGTGTGATGTTTCTGCCCAGGATTGTAATTGGGGGCTGGCTGCTCTACCTAGCAGGTACCAAATTCCAGAGTCCCAGAGGGAAAGCAGGTGTCCGGCGAAGACCACATGGTTTGCACAAGCAGTGTAGTCACAGTAAATCTCTCTCAGCACTTCCAAAATCCACGTTCCCAGATGCCAGCCAAAGCCAGCCTTGCTGTCAGGCTTTTCGAAGGCCTGCGTGTTAACCCTCTAATGCTCACACCTGGTCGCATCCAGGCTGAGTTCCAGTCTTGCACCCCAGGGTCCACCCTACCTTTTTCCTTTCTGCCATTTGCAATGCCCCCCTCTGACAGCAGAAGTTTGGCTCATGCCATCTCTCTTTGGCTTATTGGTTTATTTGATCTGGCCCCATGGCCCCCTCCACCATGCTTGTTGTGCTTCCTCCCTGATGGACTTCAGTAAGGGGGGCCGATGGAACCAACACCTTTGGGAGGGAGGGACGGCAGCAGGATTGGGCAGACGGGGATCACCCATGATGAAGCCTGACGCTCAGGTGGCCAGGTCTTTTCACCTCGTCCACTGTCAGGGCCATCCTGGGAAAAGCAGGGAGCAAGGCAGCTTTTTGCAAAGCCTTATGGGACTGCTACTGAAGGCTGTCTGCCAGCAGTCCTCCCAGCAGCCGGGGTGGCAGGTCTTTCTGTGAATGGGTCCCAGCCGAATGTGGTGGATCCCCCCAGCAGTGCTCAGTCCCCCCACCCTAGCATGGCTTCTAGAGGGAAACGTTGAGGAAAGGCAGGGAGGAGGAAAGGAGACACCCTCTGTAAGCTCTGCTGCAGTTCCTATTTGCATGCACGTGCACAGTCTGTTCCTCGTTGTCGAAGGTCTCCTGAAGACACTTG
>NW_007775150.1:2483-3840 GCF_000696425.1 Galeopterus variegatus | reverse complement strand
ACAAAGTCTTGGTAGTAGCTAATGAATCCCAAAGTTTCTAGAAATAAAATTGATAAGCAGACCACTAAGGTGTTTGACATATTTAAGGGGGCATTTGTTTCTTAGTGTTGAAATGATTTCTATCAGGTAGGAAAGAAAAAGTTTGAGGGAGTAGAACTGCCTTCCACACCCACATCAATATAGTAAACCAACAGCAATGTTATCTTTCTAAGGGAACTGCAGAGATTACATCCCTCCTCAAAGTCGTGAAAAATACAAGGTTGTTGACTTCCCTACGATTCTCACTTAATTGATTGGCTAGCCCAAGAATCAAATGGATCTTGGAAAAAAATATATATATAGCTTTTAACTGCAGTTTCCAAACTGTTATATAATGAGATTGTTATATATAAGAATCTTGTTGAAAGGCATATCCTGATTGAATAGGTCTGGGATGAAGTGTCAGATTCCACATTTCTAACACATTTCCAGGAGATAAATGCAAGTGTTACTGGCTGCCAATTAAATGTTGAGTAGCAAGAGATTATAGCAAACTTAACCTGGTGGTGTTGCCAGTGGTTACTGTGGTTCTGTATAGGTTGCCATTATTAGAGAAAATCAGTGTCATCAAACATTAGTCTTCATTTCTATTACTAAAGGGAATGACAATTGGTTGATTTTCATGTGACAAATATATTATTCCATGTTGGTCTTTAATATTGGTAATTGCTATAAACTGAATGTCTGTGCCCCCTCAAAATTTACATGTTGAAGCCCTAACCCCCAGTGTGATGGTATTTGAAGGTGGGGCCTTTTGGAAGTTATTAAGTTTAGATGAAGCCATGAGGTGTCATTGCCATGGTGGAATCAGTGCCCTTATAAAAAGAGGAAAAATCAGAGGCCTCTTTCATCTACCAAGTAAGGACACTGCAAGAAGGTGGCTGCCTGCAAACCAAAAAACAGGTCCACACAAGACACCAAATCAGCCTGAACCTTGATCTCAGACTTTTAGACTTCAGAAATGTGAGAAAAGCATGTATTCTGCTTAAGCCACCCAGGCTACGGTGTCCTATAATAGCAGTTTAGAATAAGGAAGTTATCTTCTGATAACTGTGCTTGATGACCAAAAGGTAGGAAGCACCATAGATGACTTAGAAACATGCATTTTAGAAATGGGAGATAATTCCCATTCATGGACTTAACAGCCATCTCACCACTGCCATAGTATATATAACACACAACATTGCCTCTGTACAAACAATTCACTTTACAGTAGAGAAGAAGAGCTACAGAGCTCATGCTCATTGTATGACTTTTCCTCATGCCCTGTCACCCAGAAGCAAATTTCTTTTAAAAATGGTGGATGTGGGGCCGACCC
>NW_007775150.1:0-778 GCF_000696425.1 Galeopterus variegatus | reverse complement strand
TTTTAGTTTCCTTTAACCCTGTTCCTGCTGCTGTAATTGTCCCTTTATCAAACTCATTTCAGAGGTGTCAATGGATTGTATCCTATGTTTCTCACTGGAATGCTGATTGATATATTGTAAGAGGTGGCTTTGAACACACAGACAATACACCTGAGGTGTAGTGAAGCCACAAGAAAACGGAAACTGTGTCTGTCCTTGAATTGCCTATTGAGCAGAGCGGCCTACCCTCCTGGAGCCCTTGCTCACCAGACTGTCATATAGAAATAGAAATACTTAGTCAACTCTTTGAGGCACTGTATTTTTTGATATCTTTGTTATTATAGCTTAGCCTGTACCCTAATTAATACACCTACTGTGCACCCAGTCACAACCTAAGTGATTTACAAGAAATTTCTCATTTAAATTTTATAAAATTCCTGAAAGGTAGATATTATTAATCACACTTCATAAATGAGAAAATGGAGCTTCATAAGCACTGAATAATTTGCCCAAGTTCACAGAGCTAATAAGTGACAGAGTTGGGATTTGAACTGAAATCTGTCTTATTTGAAACTGTGTAATCTTTCTAATGCAGTGCACTACCTCCTTAAACAGGCTCGAATCACTCTCTACAGGTTCCTGTCTCTGTAGTTTCTCCAGAATCTCCCTTAATTAACATTTTTCTCTTATCCTCTCCCAATCCATGGAATAGAATCAAAAAAATAATTGTTAAACCTTCCCCCCCACACAACTAATCTATCAATCTTTTATGTAATAATGATCAAACTTAGAAAGCAAT
>NW_007775149.1:0-3840 GCF_000696425.1 Galeopterus variegatus | reverse complement strand
TAGAACAAATATAACAATATACTATAATAAAAGTTATGTGAATGTGAAAAAGAAGGGTTTTTAAAAAATAAATTACTTGGATTTTTCCAATGTGAATCTTGTCTACTCCCAAAACTTTCAATAAAATCTGTTGTATACACAATGATTTAGTGTAAGTATTATGTACATGTAAATAAATAAGGGACGGAGCTCACAATAACCCAAAGAAAAAAGCCTGAGTAAATACACAAAATATAAAGAAAAGGAATCAAAGTACACTATTGAAAAACTCATCAAATCACAAATGAAGGCAGCAAGAGAAGAAGAATGAAGAAACTACAAAACAGTCATAAAACAATTAATGAAATGGCAGATGTAAATCTTTACCTATCAATAATTATAAATGTATAAAATTCTCCAATCAAAAGACATAAAGTGGGTGAATAAATAAAAAACAAGATCCAACTATATACTGCCTATAAGGGACTCACTTCTGCTTTAAGGACACACATAGACTGAAAATGAAGGGATAGAAAAAGATATTCCAAGTAAATTGTAACCAAAAGAGAGCAGTAACAACTATAATTATCAAACAAAATGCACTATAAGTCAAAACTGTCAAAGGAGACAAGGTCACTGTATAATTATAAAGTATTCAATTCAACAAGAGGACATTATATTTATATCATAATAATATAAAAGTATAATATATTATATACTATATTATGCTACAATATAATATAGTATAGTACAACATAATATAATATAATATAAACATATATGTATCCAACATTGAAGCACCTAGGTACATAAAGTAATTATTAAATAACTTGAAGTGACGGAAATAGTGCAATACCCCACTTTCAACAATGAACAGATTATCTAAACAGAAAATCAATTTGGAAACACTGGAATTAAAAACCACTTTAGACTAAATGTATCTAACAGACATATTCAGAACATCCTATCCAACAGCAGCAGAATACACATTCTTCTCAAGCACACACAGAACATTCTCCAGGATAAATCATATGTTAGACCACAGAACAAATCTTAACAAATTTTAAAAGATTGAAATCAAATCAAGTGTCTTTGCAGATTACAATGGCATGAAGCTAGAAATCAATAACAGGAGAAATCTTGGAAAATGCAAAAATGTAAACAACAAACGGGTTAAAAAAATTCAAGAGAGAAATCAAAAAAATGTCTTGAGAAAAATGAAGATGTAAACACAACATACCAAAACTTATGGGATGCAGCAAAAGCAGGTCCAACAGGAAAGTTTATTGTAATATGCCTACATTAAGAAAAGAGAAAAATCTCAAATAAACAATCCACCTTTATACCCTTCACTACAGAACTTCCTTGTTTAGCCCCAACGTGATGCTGCCCCAGGCACCCTGACACATGCCACCCTGAAGAGCCCTGCCCAGTGCCTGCAGGTGGCCAGACCAGGTACCCATCACACTTTAGCCCAGCAGCACTGCCCACTATCCACTAGCAGAGGAATGGGGTGCTCCTCTGAGGGCTCACCCAGGAGTCCCCCCCCCACTTCCTGAAAAGTGGCTCAGTAGCCTTGCCCTTCACAGTCCAGCACCCAAACCACCATCAGCACCCTTCAACCCTAGAGCACTACCACCACAATCAATCTTTTCTCACACAGAAGTCAGTCCACTCCCTGTCAATGCCAGACCTGGGTGATGTCAGCTCCACCTCACCCAGATCCAGGAGTTCCCACATTTTACCAGGTAGTAGGAAAAAAGAAGGAAGATGAAGCAAGGACCCAGGAGAAGCCTGTGCCCACAGGAAAGAGGAAAGAGAAAGATCACCCAGGAGCATCCATTCAAGCTGAGTACCTTCAGCACATCCCAGTGAACTTGTAAAGGGCATGGAACACTACCTGGGATGCCAGAAAGTCTGCCCAGAGCCAATGGTCAATATAAAACACATCTGTAGGAGGAAGTCTCTCTCTTCAAAAACTACTCCAGAGTAATGGAAGAAGCAACTCCTCCTCAAATGACCAGACATCAGCTTATGGATACTAGATATATGGAAAAAAAAAAAAAAAGAAGAAAAGAAAACAAGAAAATATGACACCAACAAAGGAAAACAATACTTCTCAAGTACTAAAGAGACCTCAAACAGCAGGAAACTGTTGAAATGATGAAAAAGGAGTTCCTAATAATAACCTTAAGGAAACTCAATTAGATTCAAGAATACTCAAGCAGATGGCAGAGTGAAATACGGAAAACAATTCAGGATATGAAGGAGGAACTTTATAAAGAGATAAGTACCTTTAAAAAGAATGTAGCAGAACTCATGGAACTGAAGGATTCATTCAATGAAATAAATAATACAACTGAGAGTTTCAGCAGCAGGCAAGAGGAAGCAGAAGAAAGAATTTCTGATTTTGAAGACAGTCTTTCTGAAATAATCCAGGCAGACGGACGGACGGAAGGAAGGAAGGATGGACAGAAGGAAGGAAAGAAGGAAAAAAAATGAAAAAAATTTAGGAGAGCTATCAGGCCAAGCTTAAGTGCACAAACCTCTGAATCATGGGTGTTCCGGAAGAGGAAGAGAAAAGAAAAGCATTTAAAACCATTCAATAAAATAATAGCAGAAAAATTCCCAAGTTTAATGGGAGAGACACAGACTTCCTGACCTAAGAGGCTCAAAGATCCCCAAACAGATTCAACCCAAGAAGGTCTTTTCCAAGGCACATTGTAGTTAAACTGTCAAAAGTCAAAAACAAAGAGAGAATCCCAAAAGCAGCAATAGAAAAACATCAAGTCACCTATAAGGGAGTCCCCATCAGACTTACAGAAGACTTCTCAGCAGAAACCTTAATATCAGAAGAGAATGGGATGATATATTCAAAGTACTAAAAGAAAAAATATGCCAACCAAAACCATACACAGCCAGGCTATCCTTCAGAAATGAAGAAGAAATAATGTATTTCCCAGACAAATAAAAACTGTGAGAGATCACCACTACACGATCAGCCATACAAGAAATCCTCAAGGGAGTAAGCATACCAAAAAATGATAATCACCACCATCAATACACAAGAAAGGAAGGAAGGAAGGAAGGAAGGAAGGAAGGAAGGAAGGAAGGAAGGAAGGAAAAAAAATGAAAAAAATTTAGGAGAGCTATCAGGCCAACCTTAAGTGCACAAACCTCCGAATCATGGGTGTTCCAGAAGAGGAAGAGAAAAGAAAAGCATTTAAAGCCATTCAATAAAATAATAGCAGAAAAATTCCCAAGTTTAATGGGAGAGACACAGACTTCCTGACCTAAGAGGCTCAAAGATCCCCAAACAGATTCAACCCAAGAAGGTCTTTTCCAAGGCACATTGTAGTTAAACTGTCAAAAGTCAAAAACAAAGAGAGAATCCCAAAAGCAGCAATAGAAAAACATCAAGTCACCTATAAGGGAGTCCCCATCAGACTTACAGCAGACTTCTCAGCAGAAACCTTAATATCAGAAGAGAATGGGATGATATATTCAAAGTACTAAAAGAAAAAATATGCCAACCAAAACCATACACAGCCAGGCTATCCTTCAGAAATGAAGAAGAAATAATGTATTTCCCAGACAAATAAAAACTGTGAGAGATCACCACTACACGATCAGCCATACAAGAAATCCTCAAGGGAGTAAGCATACCAAAAAATGATAATCACCACCATCAATACACAAGATAGAATAAAACCCAATGATACAACAGATATGCAATCAAGAAAGAGAAAAAATATATATATCTTCCCACTTAAAAAATCCAACAAACACCAAAGACAAACAAAAGGGAAGAAAAGGAACAAAAGTCATTTAAAGCAACCATAAAAAACTCAATAAAATGCG
>NW_007775148.1:0-3840 GCF_000696425.1 Galeopterus variegatus | reverse complement strand
AGACTGGCCGGTGCGCTCACTGGCTGAGCATGGTGCGGGCGACACCACACCAAGGGTTGTGATCCCCTTACCGGTCACGAAAAAGACAAAAAAAAAAAAGAACTTCAAATTTATGGGATATCCAACAATGATGTGAATAGCCCTTAAATTTCTTAAATTCAATCTGGCCAAAATGGAATGTCTGATCTTCTCACCGAAACCAAGTCTTCCACCCTACTTCCTTGCCACAGTTAATGGCCCGACAGGCTCACCACCACCCAGGCTGTCTTAAGGACTTCTTTGACTCCTCTTCTTCCTCAGCACCCCACCAACCCACCTACCTGATCTGTTGCGAAGTCACATGGATTCAGATCCCTTTTTTCCGTCATCATTGCCACCATCCTAATCATACACTTGTTTCTTCCCCCTGACCATCCCAGAATTTTTCTAAGTGGGCTCTTACCTCCTTTCCAATCTATCTTAAGTGGCGCTATCATATTAATTTTTTGAGAAGGATGTATGTCCTCTGGAGCCAGATGACTTGGTTTCAAACTGCAGCTCTGCTACTTCTTGCTTCTGTGACCTTGGGCAAGTTACCTAACCTCTCTGCACCTTATTTTCATCACTGTACAATAAGGATGATAATAGCGTCTGCCTCATAGAACTGCTGTGAAACAAGATGAATTAAAAGGCTGGCCGGTCAGCTCAGGTGGTTAGAGCATGGTGTTATAACACCAACCTCAAGGATTCGGATCCCCAAACTGGCCAGCCACCAAAAAAAAAAAATTTAAATTAATTAATAGTCATAGACCAGCTACAACAACAACTGGCACACATCTAAAGACTCAATAAATGTTTGCCACTATTTGAAATGAGCACAAATCAAATCATACCATGGCCTGCCCCAAAACCCTCAAGAGAGTCCTATGGCATACCAAGAAAACTGCAGGTTCCTCACGCCAGCATTCATTCTGTCCCCAACCCACCTCTCAGCTTCACATTCCACATCTCCCATGTGGCCTGTAAATGTGACACACCAGGCAAAACTACTGTTCCCTGAACACACGTCCTGATGCTCCCTCCTCATCCTTGCTGTTCTCTCTTCGGGGATCTCTCCTCTCCCTTCTCTGCCTGATAAAACCCTGTTCATCCTTCAAGCTAATCTTAACTCCCCCACAAAGCCTTTTGTGAACCCCTCCTCTAGACGTGCCCCCACCCTCCTGTGAATTCTTCCTAGCACAAGCCCTGTGTTTCACTTAGGGCAGTTAAACCTCTGATTGCAGTCCTGTTATTCTCCCTACAGGCCTGGAGATCCTCTAAGGTAATGTGTGCATTCATCACCATTTTATTCTCTGCATCACCTAGCACTGCTTAATATGTTGGGGTAACAAAAAAGATGGAGCTATGGGTGATGAGAACCACAGCCACTACTATGGCATGGTAGGGCAAATCTAAAGTAAGAGAACCACACGCTCTGCCCAGGCTAGAGTTCTCACCATTGTTTCAAATGACCTCCAAACTCACAAGAGAGGAATGGCCTCTCCAGCGAGTCTTTTCTTACAAGACACCAGAAATACAATAGAATAAATATAACAGGAATATGATTTGTAGCTTTACCCTAAAATACCAACATTAAAAAAAAAATCACACAAAAAATTTTCCTCATATATCAATATTAGAATCAAAAAGCCATGGTGCACTGTGTTTAACTGGCTAAATGTAATTTTCTGCTAGATCCACCACCTAGCAATCCCAAGAGAAGTGACTCAGACCTCAGCGACTGGAGCTTTTTCAATGACATATTAACAACCTCTGGCATGTTAGTCACTGCAGAATGAATATAATGTCTTACACACAGCCCCTATCCTCAGACTTATGAGAGGTCCCCAAACCCTAAACTCACAAAGAGAAAGCAACAACAATGCACATTCCCACAACAGAGTGAACACTCAATAAACACTGCTGGCAGTGACATCACCCAGGTACAGGGGGTCAGGGAGCAGGCCGCACACAACTCCATTCTGTCTAGGAGCAGAGCTGTAACCTGACACCAGGGCTTTAGACCTCTTTGCCTCAGCAACACTGGGCATTCAAGAGCAGCAGCAAAGGGCTCTTTCATTTCCACTCTCACTTCAGCCATTCAAAAAGCACCTACTCCCAGCACCACTAAGAGAAATGTCCTGAACACATCAGTTTCAAGAACCCCTATGCTGAAGTGACAATTAAAGATCGTTTTTCCTCAAATAAAAGATATGCTCTTAAACGTCCAGAATACTCACTCATGGAAGGACCAGTGGTACCCACAAATCTTTGGCAGAACTGCCAATATCCTTTTAACAGGACAAGTCCAGTGAAGCTTACTGTGGTTCATCTAACCATGTTCATTTAACTGAACATTTGTTAAGATAACAAGAAGGTAAAATTAAATGTTTAAATTAGAATATATTAGACCCCTTTGAAACACCAGCTTTTTAATAAAGGAACATAACCTAGTCAATTCAACCTTCTTATTCCTTGTTTACTGCTTTTATTGAGTGGAGGTTTATCTTTCTTCAATTATTTGTTTTTACTATACCTAAAGCATTAAGATATCTTTTTCTTGTAGATCAATGGTCTTTCACAGAAAACCATTCCCTACTCTTATTTACACTACCAAATCCTCCAGAAGCAAAATAACCAAAGAAAGTAAATCAGCACTCCTATACCACCTCCTCAAAGGCAAAGAAAACAATATCGTGAAGTTTGAAGCACCCAAATAAAATACCAATAATCTGTCATACAGGCAAAATGTTATTCATAGATATGACTTGGATACAGCTCCCTGGAGTTAATGTGCCCCACTTTCTTAAAATGAGCTGCACAAACAAAAACATCCTGAGATACAACAGAAGCCTTGTGAGCTGTAAAGCTTAAGCACCTGTAATACTTGCACTGCCCTGTACCCTGTGGGTGCTCCATAAATACTTAGTGACTGATTCACAGGCCAATTACAGAGTCTGGCAATGACACAGTGTGTCTCCCTGGTCCTACTCTGGGGAGTGTTAGGAATCTACAGTTGCTGTTTGTTGTGGTGGCAGGAAGAACTAATGATATAAATAGGCATCTAAAAGGACTGAGTTGTTGACAGGTTCAAATTATGTTAATTTTCCCTGCACCTCTCCCCAAGCACCTGAGCCTAAAAAAATTGTATTGTTACTTGCACCACTGGGGGAAAGTGAATAAAACTGACATAACAGTGCATAGTGTTTCCTCACCAAAGAGCCAACAAGCTAAATGGTTGAGAGGGAAAAAAACCCCAGAAACTTACTTTTCATAGACCAGCTCCTCATCGATGGAGAAATAGTGGGTATTTACTGTGCTTTTTGGTCTATTCCTTAAAGTAGCAAAGTATAACCGATCTGAAAGACAAGTTTAAAAGACGGGAGAAAACATATGAGAAGTGGGGAAGTGAAGATGAAAGGTGGTAATACACGAAAGATCAAAATAACAACTGCTACCCATAATTTAAAGCCCCCTTAACACGTGGAATTCTTGCAGAAACCTGATCTCTCCCAGAAAGCGACAGAGACCCACCCAAGAGCACACAGTTAGAGAGGCGATCAAGGACCTGATCGAGGAACTCAGCAGAGGACAACTTCCACATCTCCCCTGTTTCAGGCCATCGGGAGTAGAGAGGATCTGGGGAGACCCGCAAAACTTTGGTTTCCAAAAAAAACCCCAAATGCAAGTTTAGTTCCGAAATCTGCAGACCTCAGCAGCTGCAAAAGGGGGAGAGAGGGGTGAGCCTCTCCGCTGCAGCTCCAGAGACTTCAAGAAGAGGAAGGGAGAGAGACAGAGGGGTGTGGTTGGGGGGGGGGGCGG
>NW_007775147.1:2492-3842 GCF_000696425.1 Galeopterus variegatus | reverse complement strand
TTCTCAGCAAAGAAGCAAAGACATGAAGAAGAAACAAATGGAAATTTTAAAACCAAAAAATATGATAACTGAAATTTTAAAATTCAGTGAATGGGCTGAACAACAGAATAGAGATGAAACAATAAAGAATTGAAAATAGAACAATAAGATTACCCAATTTGAACAAGAGAGAAAATAGACCAAAAATAAAAACAAAAAACAGAGCTTACGGGACCTGTGGGACTATAACAAAAGGTCTAACATTGTGTCATTGGAGTCCCTGGTGGAGAGGAGAAAGAGGACACATCTAAAAAAGTATTTGAAGAAGTAATGGCTAAAAATTCCCTAAATTTGGCAAAAGACATGAACCTACAGATTCAAAAAGCTGTATGAGTGCCCCTCACACAGGATAAACCCAAGCAACTCCAAAACAGGACACATTATGGCCAAACTGCTAAAAACTAAAAACAAAGAAAAAGTCTTTAAAGCAGACAGAAAAAACACATTACCTATGAGAGAAAAACTACTGGAATGATACCAGATTTCTCATCAGAAACCATGACACATTATTTGTCAAGTACTGAAAGGAAAGAACTGTCAACCCAGAATTTTATATTAGGTGAGAAGATCCTTCAGGAATGAAGGAGAAATCCAGATGTTCTCAGATCAGGAAAACTACGAGAGTTTGTTGTCAGCAGCTACCATTTAAAAATGACTAAAAGATGTTGTCTAAACAGAAAGGAAATAATAAAGGAAGGAATGTCAGAACAAGAGACAATGGAAAGCACAAAAATATGGATAAATACAATAGACTTTCCTTCTCCTCTTGAATTTTCTAAATTATATTTGACATTTAAAGCAAAAATTATAACACCATGCATGTAATGTGGTTCTCAATGTATGTAGAGTAAATATTTAAGACAATTATAAGTGGAAGAGGTAATGGGATATTAGGAAGGTAGGTTTTATACTTCACTTGAACTAGTAAAATGTTGATACCCATAGACTGTGTTGAGTTATTTAAAAGATTTGAAATCAGAGTGTGTTCTCTGACCACAATAAAATGTATAGAAATAGAAATATTTATGGATATGAGTAGATAGATATAAATGGAGATAGACAGATAGAAATATTTCTAGAACAACCACTAAAAAGGCACTAAACAAACCACTAAAGTATCACAAAGAGATACACTCAAAAGCACTATAGATAAACAAAATGGATGAAAATATCCAAGTCACCCATAGGAACGCACGGGGAAAAAAGAGAACAAACAGAAAATAAAAATACAATGGCAGGGCCGGCCTGTAGCAGTGCGCCGCTTGGGAAGCGTGGCGGCGCTCCCGCTGAGGGTTCGGATCCCACATACAG
>NW_007775147.1:0-1398 GCF_000696425.1 Galeopterus variegatus | reverse complement strand
AAAAAAAAAAGAAAGAAAGAAAGAAAAAAATCTCAGATCAATAATCTAAGCTCCAATCTCAAGAAACTAGAAAGAGAAGAGCAAAATAAACCCAAATCCATCAGAAAGCAAGAAATAATAAAAATAAGAGCAGAAATGAATGAAATTGAAAACAGGAAAAAATAGAGAAAAGCAATAAAACAAGAAGTTGATTTCTTGAAAAGAGCAAAAGATGGACAAACATCTAGAAAGATTGGCAAAGGAAAAAAGAAGGAAAACACAAACTACCAATATCAGGAAAGAAACAGGTGCTATTACTACAGACCTTGAAGACGTTAAAGGGATAATACTATGAAGTCTACACACATAATAAGTCTAACAACTTAGATGAAACCCACAAATTCTTCAGAAACCACAAAGTACCACAATCCACTCAATATGAAATAAATAATTTGGGTAGCCCTTTAACTATGAAGGAAATTAAATTCAAAATTTTAAAACTCCCAAAAAAGAAATCTTCAGGCCTGATGGTTTCACAAATGTTTGAAGGAGAATAACACCAGTTCTACACAATCTCCTCCAGAAATTAGAAGAGGTAGGAATGTTTCCCAATTAATTTTATAGAGCCAGTATTACCCTACCAAAACCAGAAAAAGAAAGTACAAAAGCAGGCCAGTTAGCTCGCCTGGTTAGAGCATGGTGCTGATAACATCAAGGTCCAGGGTTAAATCCCTGGACCGGCCAGCTGCCAAGAAAAAGTACAAAAAAAGAAAACTATAGATCAATATCCCTCATGAATATAGATGAAAATATCCTTAACAAAATATTAACAAACAGAATTCAACAATACATAAAAACAGGTATAAATATAGATGTATAAATCATGACCAAGTGGGCTTTATTCTAGGCCGGTTCAGTATTTGGAATCAGTCAATGTCATCCATCATATCAATAGGCTGGAGAAGAAAAATTATACCAATGGATGCAGAGAAGGCATTTGACCAAACCTAACATCCATTCATAATGAAAAACTCTCAAAAAAATTAGGAATAGAGAGGACTTTTCTCAACTCGATAAAGCACATCTACAAAAAAACCTATAACTAACATCACGTCAATGGTGAAAAACAATGCTTTTCTGCAAAGATCAGGAACAGGGCAAGGATGTTTGTTCGCACCATTGCCATTTGACATAGTCCTGGAAGATTTAGACAGCACAAAAAGGGCAAGGAAAGGAAATAAAAGGCATAAAGACTGGAAAGATTACAGGATTGCATATGTAGAAAATCCCAAGGGATCTACAAAAAAACCTTCTAGAACTAATATTTGAGTTCAGCAGGGTTGCAGGATACAATGTCAGTACACACAAAAAAAATCAATTGTATTTCTTCCAGGTTTTTTTTTTTTTTCCTTTTTTGTC
>NW_007775146.1:2401-3842 GCF_000696425.1 Galeopterus variegatus | reverse complement strand
CACTTGGAACCATAAACAAGTGTATGCCCTCTAGGATCAATTTTCCAGGTCCCTGGAGAAGATTATAAGAAGTGGCATGAGCTACAGTCCCTGGTGATGCAGCTGGCATCAGACCTATAATTGATAGGCATCATCTCCTTCCTCCACCACCAATTTTAGACTCCCTTGTGGCCCTAAGCGGTCTGAGTTTCTAGTCATCATGCTCTTAAGTTGTGGCAGCAATATTTATCTATTTATTCTCAAAAGTACCACACAAGAAAATCACCTGGGTGTCAGATGTCTTCTTCGCTGCCCTAGTTGTTTAATCTGTTAAACAACTACCTTATCCTGATATTCAGAGGCAGTTACTTCGGCCACTATGGTGAATTCTTCCTTTGGCAACTGATATTTTGGAATGAGGAGCATTAAGTGATTAGACAAGCAGTAGTTGTATTTTATATTTTAATAAAAATTTTGCTGTATCCCCTGCTATACCTGGTTTACTCTCTCTGGACACCAAGATCTCTAGAACCACAAAGCCTAGAATTGTGGGAACTGGAAGGACATGGTCCAAGTGAGTTACAGAAGCTGCAGCAAGCGGGAAAATTCCTAATCCTGCTCCTTGTTTCCCAGACCCTCATATTATCCCCTTCTGTATTAGGAACTCAGTATCATATAATGGTTATTGCTTTAGCATTGGTATTGCACAAGAGAGGATGGTGATCCAACCAAGTAGAGAAAAATCATTTTCAAGACAGGGCTTCCATTTCGTGTTCAAATGGCTCTACCATCTCTTTATCATACCAACAGTTTTTTTGGTGCTACAGTATATGATGAAAGACATTATCCCACAAACATGTTACCATATCTCCTTTAACATAAAGTGGGTGCTTTGGTGTAAGGTGATATTGTGTGGGAGCATACATTGGTGGATCAAACACTCTGAACTCTTGGAAAGCGGTGCTGGTTGGAAAGGTAAATCTATATGCAAAATTTTTGTCTTCTGAATGAGAGATTGGCAAACTATAGCTGTAGGGAAAGTGAAGATAAACAGTCAGGAACCCTCGAGGGGTTCAGGATCTTGCCGAATATTTGATGTAAATATGCACGTGTGTACTGATGCCCTTTGGTTATTGTCTAATGTAATTGTGCATGTGCACTCAGGTGTTTTGTGGTTGACTGACTCTCAGCCAGGTGTCCTGGGTTATTGGACTTAAGTATAAAGTGCTAGTGGCTCTCATCCACAGTTCCCCCTGCCTCTGGGATGCCATGAGGAGGCCGTTACTGCTGCTGGAGTCTGTTGCTGGAGGCTGTTGCTGCTGCTGAGAAGCCTGAGGAGTGAGCTCATGTTGGCAGCCTTGCCAGTATCTCCCTGGTCTTTCCTAATTACCTAGCTCACAGACCTGTATGTGTGTGGTCTGGTGACCCAACCAGGCATAGGAAAGGTCTGGTGACCCAGTCT
>NW_007775146.1:0-1401 GCF_000696425.1 Galeopterus variegatus | reverse complement strand
CTCAGGCCAAGAAACTGAAAAAGTAATCATAATTTTGTATTAAGGCAACTGTCTTTCTATCATTTATCCTAAATCTCTTTTATTGATGTAAATTGGGCAATATCCTCATTGGCTATCCATCTATACTGCCCTTGGGAGGCCATGCTCTATTTAACATTTCTGTATTCTCGGCAGGTTTGGCTCTCTGACTGCCCTTCCAATTGTGAAGAGCTCTGAGGAAGAACCACTGTTAGGGCATTGAGAAAGAGAATTGAACAGAGAAAGGAACTGAATTGTAGATGTGGGGAGACCCTTCAGAATTGTCCTGAATTGAGGAAAGGGAGCCAGGCTTTTGTACACTTAGGCTAACCAAGGAGAGATTCCCAAGAAAGGGGGTGGAAGGTTGGGTAAAGCAATTCCCTTTGGCTGAGGACAATTCCTGGAAAAGTACTCATCTGTGAGAAATAGTTGTCAGCCATCACGTTTACCAGCTGTGGTCCTGGAGAAGGACTGAAGCACTAAGCTATTATGTTCAAATTCATGGCTATGCATCATAAACGTTTCATTTAAGTAAATAGTAGAAGATATTGTAACAATCAATAAATAAACAAAACAAAGATTGAATAGTGCTTAAAATACAGAAGCTTATGATTGGAAAAACTCCTAAAATAATAATCTTTGATTACTTTTAAGGAGTAAAATCTATTTTTGAAAAAACCTAATGTGGGATGGCTTCTCATAAAATTAACATGTTTCTCTTCAAGTTGCACCTTGGTCAGCATCTCCGTGATCTGCCATTTGCCCCACTGCAGGAAATACTGACACAGCTCTCTGTAATTCTAGAATAATTTGAAAAATAATTTAAGCATTTTAGGAAATAATGACATACCAAAAGAAAGAAAGATAGTCAGAAAGAGAGAAGGAGAGAAAGAAAGAAAAGACCACAACAATTCGTTGAACCTTGAGAAGGAGTGAACAATCCTAAGGTTACTAGAGATTGGGCGGAGGGGCAGAGGGGGTTTGGGGAGGAATAGGTCAGGTAAAGGGCATGAAAAAATTTCATGAGTTGTAATAACAAATAACCTAATAATAATTTAAAAATTAATAAAAAACAAAGGCACAATTAGATGATAGGCTTTATTTTTCTAAAGCATATGGAAAATTTAATGTTACAGGGGTGACAAACATTGACTTGTGTATCTTGACTTGTGTTGATCCTCTTGGGTAGGGCTGGAGCACTAGAATGCCCATGTTATTGTTTGACATGTTATTGTTTGACAAAGAGGTACATAGATTTAGAGCTAAAATACGTGATAAATATATCTAGGATTTATATTGCTTATAGAGTGTTGTAAGCATCTTCTTACTTTATTAGCAAGAAATCTATCAACATAGTTGAAAGTGCTCATTCACCTTCTGGAG
>NW_007775145.1:2144-3842 GCF_000696425.1 Galeopterus variegatus | reverse complement strand
TTTTTTTTTTTTTACATTATCTTATTTAATCTCAATGACAGCTACAGAGTGACACCCCTCCCAGAATGCTTTCTGTGTCACCCAGGCTGGGAACTTGGGCACCCTTGATAAAGGCATTCAGTGACAGCTGTATAGCCCTGGGAGGAAAAGTGGAAGAGAGAGGAGAGGAGCTCAAAAAATTTCCTAAGATAGTAGTAAATTTTGATTTGGTCAAAATCACCTTTTTTCCCCCAGACAACATGTCTTTTGGTTTTCCAATTTGCCCAAATAATATAATCACTAACTGAAATGACAAAGTTCATATGCCACAGTCCTTTCATTTGCACTGTAAATTTATCAGCTCTGTTTTCCCTGGATGGATCAAGTCATTCATAGATCTAGAAATGAGATTATGAAAGGGAAAAAAATAGAACCAGGCTACTGGGTCCCAGGGCTCCAAAGCTCTCTCTAGGTTTAACTACTGATCCTTTTGTATCTTTGTTATTAGCTCTTTGACGCCAGAATTGGGCACGTAGATAGCATCTGATTATTCAATTGTTATAAAAATTAATTTATTAGTTAGTTAGTTAGTTCATTAATGTCAGACTTGTGGAATGGAAGGAGCAGTAAACCTGGAATCCCATGTGAAGTTTGAGCCCTGCAGCAATGAATAAATCATTTAGCTTCCCTGTGCTCTAGCTTCCTTATCTATAAATGTAAGGGTTTTTAGGGGGCTATCAATAAGTAAACCTATGTATGCTCATTCTATAAAATCTTTAGGGTCTGAAGTTTGGACTACAACTTCAACGTTGCCTCTGAACCTACCACCAAAAGATGTTCTTGAAACTCAGAGTGACTCAAAGTAGGTTTCCACTGTGGTTGAGATTCCAACCTACAGAATATAAAATTTGATTTTTCTCTTGGGGAAAACCAGGGGACAACCTATGGAGATCAAATACAGTGGAATTAAATGGAGAAAAGGAAGTAACTGGCATCTGGCCTCTATGAGCTTGGGCAAGTCCCTTCACCCCCAGACCTCAAGATTCCCAGCTATGCATTGAGGTGGGAGATCTGAGTCCCATTTCAGTGGGCCCTAAGAGTCTAATATTCTCTATTTGGTGAACTTCAGCAAAGGATAGAGATTCAATCCAGCCACGTGTTCTATAAAGCAATAATTTATGCTGGTTTAGGGACCAGAGGGCTTGTAAACCAAGGTGCAAAAACATGAATAAGTGTAAACAACAAAACTCATTGAACATTTCCTCTTAGAGTATCTCTGTGGATTGTGAAGAACTGACATTCATCCTCATCTTCATCCTCATGTTCATTCTAAGAAGACCTTGGTTTCTAGAGTTCATGATATTATGTATAATCACATTTAATTCATTTCCTGTTCTTTCAGAGCATGGGCTATGTGTTTTTCCTCTTCCTGTCTCCCTCTATGTCTTGCATAAACTGGACATGAATTGCCCCTCTGTTGGATGAATTCACTCATTCATTTATAGCCGCAGCAGTGTGGTCCAGGGTGGAGCAAAGGAAAGAACATCAGGGTCAGAAGGTCTGGGCCTTGCACTGTGACTTCCTAGCTAAGAGACCCTGGAAAACCAAAGTAAAGCCTGTCAGCCTCAGAAAACCAGGCCTGTGTGGCCTCCCTCCCAGGTGTCTGTGGTAACTCAATAAACTCATGTAGGTGAAGCTATGAGATACAACGCAAGCAAA
>NW_007775145.1:0-1142 GCF_000696425.1 Galeopterus variegatus | reverse complement strand
AGGGCTTGTTGATTTCCTTGGAAAGCCCTTCCTTCCCTTCCACTCCCAAGGCCAACGCCCTAGCCCAGGCTCTCCACACCCTACCCTGGCCTCCCTGCGCCAGCCTGCAGCCCATCCTGCACTCTGGAGCCAACACTGGTCTCCTTTCACCTCTTTCATCAAGTTCAAAACCTTTACTGGTCCTCTTTCTTCTTTTTTCTTGTTTTGGAAGTTAACCTTTGACCCCTTTATGTGTGACCACACATTCTTTCCAGCCACTCCCAAAGCATCTTAAGCTCCAGTTAGCCTGTCTTCTGCACTAGTGTAGAGTCCACGGCAAAGGAGAGTCTGCAATCACCCAGCAAACATGTGTAGTTTGACCTGTACGATATTCTTACAAAGTTTGAGCCAACCTTTAAAAATTGCAATTTCACATAAAAATCAAAATTTCCACTTTTTTCTTCAAAAATAGGAAGCTCTGACAATCTAAGTCCTTCATTCTCTCCAAGCTACAGTCAGACAACATTTGGCTAGAGGCTACTAGCAGTTGTCCCCACAGACAGAGCCTGCAGTCTCACCACTCACAAGGCACTTTTGGGAAAAGTAGAGAAAGGCATTTCCTCCTCTGGGCAGGGTGCACAGCTTGGCAGGGTAAGCAAAGGCTAGATGGATTTCAGTCTATGCTCTCCAACTCAGCTGGGCTCCCTTGTTGAGAGCCCAGCTGGCATGACCATAAGCATTGGCTCTTCCCCCAAAATAAATGCACGTAGGTGCCTGGCCTCTGTAGGTGTGCATATCTAAAATGTCCAGAAGAATGGCAATCTGTTCTCCAATTCTGTTTATTCATGTTTTTCTCAACTCTGTCATCTGCTTTGTCTCCGAGTTGGCTTTGCTCAGTCACAAGATGCCTACCAGCAGCTGAGAGTGCTACCTGCTACCTGTCCATTCTCTTGAAGATGGAGAGAATACTTTTCCATGACCCTCAAACAAGAGTCTGAGCTACATTCTAATTGAATCACTCCTGAGACAATCCCTTTTGACCAGGAGAATGCCTGGCACTGATTAGCTCAGGCTTGGTTACTTGAAAAATTTACTGTGGCAAGACAGATGGAGATTTAGACCGATGTTTCTCAATAGAGGTGTTACTAACATTTTGGCCAGGA
>NW_007775144.1:2988-3843 GCF_000696425.1 Galeopterus variegatus | reverse complement strand
GGATCCGAACCCGTGGCCTTGGTGTTATCAGCACCGCACTCTCCCAAGCGAGCCACGGGCCGGCCCTAGAAGTGAAAGGTTTACCTTCAAAACCACATGGCAAAGTCTATAGGCCTTCCTGTGTTTCAATCCCCACTTTGAAAGTTCATTTCACAGCCCTGCCCATAAAAAGATGTTAATAGTTTTCCAAAACAACAACCAAGAAAAGCACAGCTATTAGATCAGCGAGCCAAACCCAGTTGTAAAATGGGGACTGTAACGTTACCTGAGAGTAAAAAGGTAAATGAAGTGATAAGGTCCCCATGACCACATGATGGAGTCCACCTTGGAACCGAGAATCCCTCCCAGAACCGTGGAGAACGTTCGGCTGCTGCTGTTGGGCAAATGAACAGTACAGTGATTCTAGGCAACTGGTTATCCATTACCTACCAAAGATGGAGATGCCCCTTGATTATTTTCCAGAAGTCTAAGTCATTCATACGTATGTATCTTTCTGTTGCCACTTACGTTTCCACCACCAAACAAACAAGAAACCTCCCATAAATATTAAGTAGTATTACTTATAAATTTCATTTCAGAAAAAAATTTTAAGCACCAGATTTTCATTCTTTTCCCTTCCCTCTCTCTTTTCCCTCAGGACACTTTTCCATTACAACTGGCTTATTCTGCTATCTCTTCTTTTCTATAAGCTGTAACCTTTCTGCTGCCCTCCAGGGCACAGTCACAACTCGGTTCCCCTTTTGCTTTTCCTTAAAACAAGGATACATTAGTTTCTCTTCTGCAGAACTGCCGCTGACCTCTTTCATCACAAGGTCAATGCTTTTATTTCCTCAAACTATTTTCCAGGTTTTTGGG
>NW_007775144.1:0-2435 GCF_000696425.1 Galeopterus variegatus | reverse complement strand
AACGGTATCAGAAGAGTTTATAGCCAACATTTGTTGCTGTGACCGGTTGCTTAAGAGGCAGCGTCTCTGGTCTGTAGGGACAGCAATGGAGAAGCAGGAGACTGAGTCTAGAGCCGTGGCTCCCGTCTCAATTTGCTGTGTCACTTTGGGCAATTCAATTAGCTTAGTAACATCTCTGTTTCTTCATGCAAAAATGAACTTTCTTTCTGCCTACTCACAACTCAGGGCCATTGCAAGAATACTAGAAGACTGCTCACAAAGCTGCTTGCAAGAAAGAAATGGGGGCCGGCCCGGTGGCGCACTGGAGAGTGTGCCCCTTGGGAGCGCGGCGCTCCCGCCGAGGGTTCGGATCCCATGTGGAGACCGGTTCCCGCTCACTGGCTGAGCGCGGTGCGGGCGCAACACCGAGGGTTGCGATCCCGTTGCCGGTCAGTAAAAAAGACAAAAAGGAAAAAAAAGAAATGGGATCGTTCATTTACTCATTCAATCCGCAGTTCCTGGCGACCTAGCATGTGTGTCAGGCGCCTAACCCAGCACAGGGATAAGGAGATGGGATGGGGCCTGGAGCATTAGACAGTCTTGCTGTGTCATTACATGGGCCTCACTCAGGTCAGAAAAATGTGGAGAAGGACAGAGGTGAATATCTCAAGTGGCCCCAGCTAAGAAGGCAGGGGCTTATGAGCCACAGTCCTAGTTTTAAACCGTCTGAACTGTTGTCCCTATGACTATGCTTATCATGGTCAAATGATTATCACATAAAAAAATAATCATCCTTAATTTTAGGTTGGGAAAATGTGGGTACTACGGCCAGAGAGATGGCTGTTCTGATCTGTTGTGGATTCAGTCACCTTTGTAAGTAAACTGGATTTGTAACAATTGATGTGGAATCATGCATCAGCTTCTTTTTTAGTCCCAACCTATTATATGATATGAAATGTCAAACCATATGCTTCAGAAGAGTATTCGATTTTGAGAAAACACTGTAAAGATCATTTAAAGTTGCAAAAGAGACCCACGGAAAATGTTTTTCGCATTATGATAGGATTCTTCACTTATTGTTATCTTCAAAGACAATAAACTCTTTAATCATTTCAACTGGTGAAATTAAAAATAAATCTAATCCATTAAAAACTCTGGCATCTCTTAGGTTATCGGTCATATGTGTACCTAGAGCTTTTAAAAAATATTTAGACAGAACTTAAATAAAAAAATCTACAGAAGGGTTTTTCACTGGGGGGCACTGCTGAATGGACTTCTCCATTGACCCTGATGAATGGACTTCTCCAGTTGGCGTTAGGCTCAGCACCTCTTACTTGACACATCCAGGACTGAACACAGACTGTGAGGAGCCGGGGTCACTTGAGTTTGGTTATGCCAGAAGGTCCCAGATCTGCGAGACCAAGGCAGGATAAAGAAGGGCTTTAAAACACCTAGCGTGTGTACTCTGCTACCTGTTTACGATCTATTTATCTATTTATCGTTTACCTGTCTATGTATCTATCATCTATCTGCCCCCAACTAGACTCTCTCCTTGAGGATGGATACTTTATTCTTTCATTCATTTACATTTACCTTCTAGTTTCTAGTTCTGACAAGACTTCCGTAGCTGCTCAATTGAACTGGACTGAGGTCCAAGTCTTGGGAGGCCCAGGGTCAGATGGTCCCAGCAGGCATTTATGTGGGTATCCAACCTCCACTTCTCTCTGGAGGAGCAGGAGGCCTTCGTGTCTAGGTGAGGTTCACCCTCCCCTCGCTGGTGTTATGAAGAAGGTGCCATCACCTGGCTACAGAAACTTGACTTCAGGCCATTCTGCTCCCCCTCCCTGAACAGCCCCCAGACTCTCTAATCACCGGGATTAGGCAGCGCTGCTGGACAAAGTGCGCCTGGTTCTGAGCAGCCCAAATCCCTGGTTCTCCAACTCCTGACAGCATCCCTGAAAGAATGACAGACAGTGGGCTCTAAAGTTCTCACTCCCCTTTTCTTCTTGTTAGGAGGAAGGGGCATGCTGAGAAGCTCCCTAACCTAAAGTCCCCTTCATGGGCAAGCAACCCGTGCCAACTCAGTGCTTAGGAGGACCCTGTGCTCGGCTCAGTGCAATTTTCTCTTGAAATTCTTAATAATTTTTGAACCAGAAGCCCGGCATTTTCATTGTGTGCTGGGTCCTGAAAATCATGTAGCTGGTCCTGTCTCTCAGGCTCAGGAAAATGAAAGGGCAAAATCAAAGTGTGCTTATCAAATAGTGTCTTTAAAAAGAAGAAAGTCCCCAAGTTAACATTCTTCATTGCCCAGCTTGTAAACAGGAAATACCTGTAGATGCACATAAGGGGGAAATGAGTCTTTTCTTCTCAGAGGTAAGGAGGTGAGAGAGGACACATTCTAGGATGCCTGGGACATTTCAGCTTTGACTCAGAGGTTCATTGATAGGAAGCATGAA
>NW_007775143.1:13201-15250 GCF_000696425.1 Galeopterus variegatus | reverse complement strand
AATGGTGGGACAAGAATAGAGTACATATTCCCATTCAAAAAGGGAGAAATAGGCCAAAAGAAAGTAGTAACAGGTCCTAAACAAATCCAAAACCTAGAAGGGCAGGCAGTAAAGTTTAAAACTTATGAATCATGTACCTTGACTCCATGCTGGACATTCTCTGTACACTGGTGTGGGGGTTGGGTCCCCAAGTCCTTGGGCAACTCCATTCCTGTGGCTTTCCTTGTCTCAGGTCATGCTTCAACTTTCTCAGGCTGGCATTGCACTCCAGCAGCTTTATATAGTTCTGGGTCCTCTGTGGCTGTCCTGCTCTTATGGCTCCACTAGACATGGTGTTGTGGGGGTTTCTCTGCTGCAACTCTGACTCCATGATTCCATTCAGCATTAGTCTGGTGAAGGCTGTCCGTGGTGACTCTGCCCCTGCAACAGACCTCTTCCTGGGTCCTCAGGCTTTCCCTACATCCTTTGAATTTGGGTGGAGGCTCCCGAACTCTGGCATTCTGTGGGCCTGCAAACTTAACATCAAGTGGACACCGCCAAGGCTTCTGGTTTGTGTCTTACAAAGCTACAGGTCCAGCCACACCTAGAGCCAATTTACCCAAGGCTGGAGCAGCTGGGGTATAAGAAGCAGCACCCCAAGGTGGCCGTGGGCAGCAATCCCATGGAGGGTGTCTCAGGCCTATTTTCCAAGACCAGTCTGTCTCCCTAGACCTCTGGGCCTGTGATGAAAGAAGCAGTATTGAAATTCCCTGAAATGCCCTCAAGATCTTTTTTCTCTTCTCTTGATAATCCCTCTCTTCTGTACTAATCTCCTTAGCAAATGGTCACTGGACAAAATCCTTGCTTTTGTGGCCATGCTGAAGGTTTTCCACTATTTTGCCCTCTGCTTTTTGTTGAATTATAAATTCTGTTTTTACATTTTGCCTTTTCTCACATAATTCAGCGTAGAGTGTTACAAGTATCCATGTGACTTCCTAAATGCTTTGCTACTTAGAAATTTCTTTTGCCAAATACTCTGTTTTACAACTTTGAAGTTCCACATTTCATAGAATTTTGGGGTATGAACAGAATGCAACCAACTTGCTTGCAAGTTCATAGCAAGGGTTATCTTTGCCCCAGGTTTGAATAAGCTCCTTCTCATTTACCCTACTGTCCACATTCCTATCTAATCCTAGTCGCCACCATTTAACCAATCTCTAAGAAGTTCCAAACTTTCCCTGGTCTTTCAGTCTTCTCCTGAGTCCTCCAAACTCTTAAACATTTACCCAACACCCAGTTCCAAAGCTGCCTCCACATCTTCATTATTTGTTATAGCAACAAAGCACTTTGCTGGTAGCAATTTTCTGTATTAGTACCTATCTGTTTCTTTGAACAAAATACCTGGAACTGCATAATTTGTAAGAAAATGAGATTTATTGCTTAGAGTTCAGAGGTTGAGAAGTTCAAAATCCAGGGAGCACATGTGGTGGGGTGAATCTACAGCAATGCAGGGTGTCACATGGTGAGAATGGCAAAGAAGAGAGAACGCTAACTCTTCATTCCTTCTTTTAAAGCCCTCAGAACCACACCTATAACCTTCATTAAACCGTCAATGGATTAATCTATTTACTTGGGCATGGTCCTCACAATCCAATCACCTACTCAAGGCCCTATGTTTCAGTTATCATAATACGATTTCCCACCTTCCTAACACTGGGTTTTAAATTTCTAATACATGAACTTTAGTGGACATAATTCAATCCAAGGCAATGATCAAATCAGAATAAATAGCATGTTCATCTGTTCATCATTACAAAACATAATCATTCATTGTGTCTCTTAACCAGTTTCTTGCTAATCTCCATCAACCTCCCTCTTTTGCATGTCTGGCAACCATATTTCTCTTCACTTCTGAAAGTTCAATGCATTATTGTGATTTTCTTTTTTTCCTTTCTTTCTTTTTTTCTTTCTTTCTTTCCCTTCCTTCCTTCCTTCCTTCCTCACTCCCTCCCTCCCTCCCTCCCTGCTCTGTCTCCCTCCTTCCCTCCCTCCTTCTTTCCTTCCTTCTTT
>NW_007775143.1:11677-12251 GCF_000696425.1 Galeopterus variegatus | reverse complement strand
TTGTTGTTGTTGTTAAGAAGTCCCTATATATTCTGGATATTAATTCCTCATCTGATGTATAGGTTGCAAATATTTTAGCAAATATTTTCTTCTATTCTGAAGTTTGTCTTTTCATTTTGTTGATCCTTTCTTTTGCTGTACAGATTCTTTTTTCTTTGATATAATCCCATTTGTTTATTTTTTCTTTTGTTGCCTATGTTTTGAAATCTTATTCATAAAGTCTTCACCCAGTCCTACATCTTGAAGTGTTTCCCCAGTTTTCTTCTAAGAGTTTTATAGTTTCAGGTCTTACACTTAAGTTTTTAATCCATTTTTGAGATGATTTTGGTATATGATATATCAGTCCAGCTTCATTTTTCTACATGCAGACATCCAGTTTTCCAGCACCATCTACTGAAGAGGCTGTCCTTTCCCCAGTGTGTGTTCTTGTCATCTTTGTGGAAGATTAGTTCGCTGTAAGTATGTGGATTGATTTGTGGTTTTTCTATTCTTTTCCATTGGTCCAAGTGTCTATTTTTATGCCAGTACCATGCTGTTTTGGTTACTATATCTTTGTAGTATAATTTGAAGTCAG
>NW_007775143.1:5394-9237 GCF_000696425.1 Galeopterus variegatus | reverse complement strand
GTAAGGTTGCCAGGTAAAATACAAGATGCCCTGTGAAATTTGTATTTGAAATAATTTTTTTTGGTATAATTATTCCCCATGAAAAATTTGGGACATACAAAGACTGATGCTTTTATTTTTATTTTTTACTTATTTGAAATGTAAATATAATGAGATTCCTTATTTTTATTAAATTTGAGAACCCCATCTTTATGCTTTCTCATTAATACCAAGGGTATAAGTGAAAGTCTCTTCCAAACTAAACATGGGCTTACAGAACTTGACTGATTACATAATCATACTCACCTGCCACCCCTTAACCAGGAACTACAGCAGAGGAGCACCTTCTGCTGCTTTGCTCAGGTGGGATTTCATGCAATGGCCTGATTCAATTTCTGTGGCAATGGATGTCTGAATTTCTTCAGCTTCCAACTAGTACAGGCAAATCTAGAGACATCATTGTAGTGGGAAAAAGGCCAAGCACATTCAAATAGTATAACTTTTTAAAATTCAGGAGGGTACACTAAATTTTGGGAAAGCAATTGTTATGTACACTACAAATGGCTATTTGGTTTTACTTTGGGGCTCATATTAATCCCATTTCCAGACTAAATAGCTCCAAAACCTATGCCAATAATTACTTGTGTTCAATGAGTATACAGTTTAGTTGAAGGGAAAAACCAACATCAATGAATTGATAGTGATATCTTTTTTTTTTAAAAAAGTTAACACAAAGACATAAAATTTTATTTACTCATTGCTGCTTCTTTAATTAAAAAGTTTTAATTTTTAGTTGCAAAAGCAGAATGTGCTGATTATTAGAAAAGTTAGAAAATGCAGATAATTAAATTTTAAAAATAATGACTAACATAAAATCTGTTAGATTCTTCTTAACTTTTCAGTGTAGTTGTATATGAAGGTACTTCAAAAAGTTCGTGGAAAGGTTCCTATTGTCTTTAACACACACAAAAAAAACCGGGGGGGTGGGGTGGGGAAGAAGATATAACAACTATACTTTTATGAAGTTGTTACAACAAGCAAACGGAAAGGACATTCTTGGGGGGGAGGGGAGAGAGGGAGGAGGGAGGGAGGTGTCGGTGATGGGCCATAATAATCATATACAGTGTATATTGACAAAATAAAAATTTAACGAAAAAAAAAATTCACGGAAAAGATAGTGATATCTTTAATCACTATGGTATAAGTGGTCAATCACTAAGGAACAGAGTAAAGAAAAATTAGGACAAAAATTGTCAAGTTAATATTTTCAGCAATGTTGCCTACCTGGATCAAAGTAGAAAATTTCATTTAAACATTTGAACTTCATAAACAAAATTCTCCATTCTTGTGACTGTATTATATTTATTTATTTTTCTCTTAATTGAAGTAAGATTGATTATACATATTTTGTGGGGTACAACATCAACTACCATCACCTGTGTACAACATGTGTTGATCAAATCAATATTATTAGCATACTCATTATTCCAAATTGTGATTATTTTTCATACCCCTTACCCAATCTTTCCCCTCTACCTCTCCTCCTTCCAACTCTAGTAACCATAGAATGTTTATCTCCTTCTGAAAGATCAACGTATTCATGTGGTCTTTTCTGTCTTTCTTTCCTTCTTTCTCTTCCTTCCTTCCTTCCTTCTTAGCACCCACTTATAAGTGAAAAAATGCAGTATTTTTCTTTCTGTGTCTGACTTATTTTGCTCAACATAATTTTCTCCAAGCTCATCCATGTTGCTGTAAATGGCAGAATTTTGTTCTTTTTTATGGCCAAATCATATCCCATTGTGTATGTATACCACAATTTCCTTATCCAGTCATCTGTTGACAGACATATAGGTTGGTTCCATATTTTGGCTATTGCAAATAGAGCTGTAATGAATATGGGAGTGCAGGTATCCCTTCGACATGATGATTTCCATTCCTTTGGGTATATACCCAGCAGTGGGATTCCTGGATCATATGGAAGTTTGATCTGTAATTGTTTCTGAAACCTCCATACTGTTTTACATCCTAATTTACCATCCCACCAGCGGTCTAGGAGGATCCTTTTTCCGCATCCTCACCAGCATTTGTTATTCTTCGTATTTTTAATACTGGCCAGTTTAATTGGTGTGAGATGATATCTCAATATGGTTTTGATTTGCATTTCCCTGAGGATTAGTAATGTTGAGCATTTTTTCATGGACCTGTTGGCCATTTGTCTTTCTTTGAAAAATGTCTATTCAGCTCCTCTGCACATTTTTTAATTGGATTATTTGATTTTTTACTGTGTAGTTTTTTCAGTTCCTTATATATTCTGGATATCAATCCTTTTTTGGATATATAGTTTGCAAGTATAAATTTAAGGATTTCAAAATTTGAAATTATCTATTCCAATAATCAGTTTGCTCTCACTTGCTCAAAGTAGGAATTGGTCGCTTAGGAAAATAAGTCTACATAACTTTCATTTTGTCATAGTACAGAAAATTAAATAGTAAGCACTATTGCCCTTATAATAAAATTCATTTGCTTTGAAATTGATATTTTAAAAGACACTTTGATCTTAAAAATACAGAATACTTTTTTACCAACTTATTAAAACATTCAAGTCAAACATAAGACTGATTTAATTTCATTCCACAAAAAAAATAATCAATCTGATTTAAATATGAATAACATATAAAATGATATATTCAGTCTCTTTAAATTTCCAAACCTATAATAGCTTTCATATCAAAATTCACAAGATCAGCTTATTGTTTGTCTGTTCAATGTCAATATGTCTGTTTCTGGTTTATGAATCCAGACCCTTACTCTCGTTGCTCTTAATATGTAGCAGTAGTTTTTCCTAATTTAGTAGTTACAAATTCTGTAAGAATTTAAAATAAACATAAACCCTTAAAAGATATAATTAATTAATTAATTAATTAATTTCTCATTGGACTTTTAACCTTAATAAGGATTCTGCCATTGGAGAACAGTGCTATTCAATGATATTAGCTACCACGGTAAGTATTTTTCAAAAATTAACACTTTAAATACTTACGTGTATATGGTGAATCAATGTTATTCTAGTAGCTTTATTTATTTATTTTTTTCTAAATGGGAGCATAATTGATTGTCCATATCTGTGGGGTATAGCATTGAATATCATTATCTGTGAGCAATATGTGATGCTTAAATCAGTATAATTAGTATATTCATCATTATACAATGTAATCATTTTGTGTGGCCTCATGCCAATTTTTTCTTATCCCCCCACTCCCCTTCACCTTTCTCATCCCTGTGGCCTTAGTTCTGTTCTCTCCTTTTGAAAGCTCAATAAATTATTATGGTTGTTGTATCTTTCTTTCTGTTTTATTTATTTGTTTATTGTTTTAACTCTCACTTGTGAGTGGGGGCATTTCTGTTTCTGTGCCTGGCTCATTTCTCTAAGTTTGTCCATTTGCTGCTAATGGCAGAATTTTATTCTTTATTATGGCTGAGTAGTATTTAATTGTGTATATGTACCACATTTTCCTTATCTCGTCATCTGATGGACATTTATATTGGTTCCAAATCTTGGCTATTTTAAATAGGACTGTGATAAATATGGAGGTACAGGTATTCTCTTGACATGTTAATTTTCAAATCTTTGGGAATTGCTGGATCATATGGCAGTTCTATCTGTAGTTGTTTGAGAAACCTCCATACTGTTTTCTGTAATGGCTATACTGATTTACAATTCCCACCAACAGTAGGAGAGCTCCCCTTTCTTTGCATCCTCACCATTTGTTATTTTCTGTCTTTTTGATAACAGAGAGTTGAACGGGGGTGAGATGATATCTTAATGTGGTTTTGATTTGCATTTCCCTGATGCTTAGTGATGTT
>NW_007775143.1:0-214 GCF_000696425.1 Galeopterus variegatus | reverse complement strand
GCTGGTGACGCTCCTTGTGCAAAAGCATTCAAGTGATTGGTGGGTTGCCTGCATGGCAGCAGTGGCTGCTGCTGTGATGGTGAGCTCCCCTTATGCTGGCTTTGTCTATGGTGGTGGCTATGGAGCACAACCAGCATGGAAATAGTGGTTGCTGCAGCAGCAGGTACTTCCTATGACTTCTGAGGTCTCTACACACTCCTGTCATCTATCCTGT
>NW_007775142.1:3255-3843 GCF_000696425.1 Galeopterus variegatus | reverse complement strand
TTCTAATTATATTTTCCAAGCATCTTGCTTCTCATTTCCGATCTTCAATACTGATGTACATGTAACTTTCTTTATTTAAGGATGGCCAAACAGAATATCAAACAGCAATTGCCCTAAAGGCTCTGAAAAAGAAGACTTTGAAGTCATACGAGCTATTAGCTACTGGGTCTGGACAAGATAAAGAAGGGAATACATAGAAATAAGATAACTTCACTTCATAGATATATTGCTGCGTAATCAATTTTTAAAAGTATATTGCATTCCTGAGGCATACAAAATGAACTCAAGTGGTTAAAACATATATAACATATAGCTAACATCTATCATCTGCAGGTTGAGTATCCCTTATCTGAAGTGCTTGGGACCAGAAGTTTTCAGATTTCATCTTTTCAGATTTTGGAATATTTGATATACTACTCAAGTATAAACACAAAATTCATTTACATTTTATATATACCTTCTACATATAGCCAGAAGGTAATTTTGTACTTTTTTAAAACAATTTCGTGCATGAAACAAGGTTTGTGTTAAGTACTTATGTGTGGAATTTTCTGCAAGTGGCATCATGTCAACGCTCAAAAAGTTTCA
>NW_007775142.1:0-1553 GCF_000696425.1 Galeopterus variegatus | reverse complement strand
TCTTTCTTTCTTTCTTTTTCTTTCTTTCTCTCTCTCTCTCTCTCTCTCTCTCTCTCTCTTTCACCCAGTTATGAGTGAGTACATACAGTATTTATATTTCTGTATCTGGCTTATTTCATTTTTAATTTTGCCCAAGTTCATCCATTTTGCTACAGATGACAAAATTTCATTCTTTTTATGGCTGAGTAGTATTCCATTGTGTATATATACTACATTTTCCTTATCCAGTTGTGTGTCAGTGGACATTTAGGTTGGTTCCAATCCTTGTCTATTGTAAATAGAACTGCGAAGAACACGGGAGTGCAGGTATCCCTTTGACATAACGATTTCCATTCCTCTGAGTACATATCTAGAAGAGGGATTGCTGGATCATTTGATAGTTCTATCTGTATTTACCTGAGAAATCTCCATACTGCTTTCCATAAGGGCTGTACTATTTTACAGTCTCACCAGCAGNTGTCTATTTAATAATGATCAGTCTAACTGGAGTGAGATGATATCTCCATGTGGTTTTGATTTGCATTCCTCTGATGATTAGTGATGTTGAGCATTTTTTCATGTACCTGTTGACCACTTATATGTCTTCCTTTGGAAAATTTCTACTCAGCTCCTTTGTCCATTTTTAATTGGATTATTTATTTTTATTTTTTATTTTTTTTTTACTGTGGAGTTGTCTGAGCTCCTTACATATTCTGGATATTAATCCTTTGTTGGATGTATAGTTTGCCAATATTATCTCCCATTCGGTAGGTTGCCTTTCTGCTCTGTTGATTATTTCCTTTGCTGTACAGAAGCTTTTTAGTTTGATTTAATTCCATTTGTTTATTTTTTCTTTCCTTGCTTGTGCTTTTGGAGTCTTACTAATAAAGTCTTTAAACGGTCCTAATTCCTGAAGGACTTCTCCTATGTTTTCTTTTAGTAGTTTTATGGTTTGGGGGTCTTATACTTAGGTCTTTGATCCATTTTGGTATATGGTGAGAGATATAGTTCTGATTTTATTCTTCTGCATATGGATATCCAATCTTCCCAGCACCATTTATTGAAGAGGCAGTCTTTTCCCCAATGTCTGTTCTTGTTGCTTTCATCAAATATTAGTTGGCTGTCAGTATGTAGGTTGATTTCCGGTACTCTATTCTGTTCCATTGGTCTGAGTGTCTGCTTTTATGCCAATACTATGCTTTTTTGGTTATAATAGTCTTGTAGTATAATTTGAAGTCAGGTAGTTTTATGCCTTTGGCTTTAATTTTTTTGCTCCGGATTGCTTTGGATATTTGTGGTCTTTTGCTGCTCCATAATGATGTTAGGATGGTTTTTTTTCTATTTCTTGTAAGAATGTCATTGATGGAGGTTGCATTGAATCTGTAGACAACATTTGGTAGTATGGACATTTTCACAATGTTAAGTCTTCCAAACCAAGAGCATGGAATGTCTTTCCATCGTTTTATGTCCTCTTTCAGTAGTGTTTTTCAATTCTCATTGTTGAGATCTTTTACCTCCTTGGTTAAATTGATTCCTAGGGTATTTTTTTTTTTTTTTTTTTTTTTTTTTTTTTT
>NW_007775141.1:3386-3843 GCF_000696425.1 Galeopterus variegatus | reverse complement strand
AAAAACTACAAAATGTATTGAGAGAAGTTAAAGACATAAATGAGTAGAAAGACAAAACATGCCAATGAATTAGAAAACTTAATATTTTAAAAAGTGATTCTCCCAAAATTACCTTATAAATTTAACTCTATCTGCATCATAGCCCCATTAGGCTTTTTACATACATTCACAAGCTTACTTTAATACTTACATGAAAATGTAAATAACTACAAATATCCATAACAACTTGAAAAAGAAGAAAAAATTTGGAGGACTTATACCACTTGATTCTAATACCTCCTATAAAGCTATAGTAATAAAACAGTGTAGTATTAGCATAAGGATGTACAAATAGATCGATGGAACAGAATAGAATCCAAAGTGGACACAATTTTATATAGATAATTGATTTTCAGACAAGGAAGCAAAGCAATCCAATGGGGGAAGAAAAGTCTTTTTAGTAAATGTTGCTGCAACT
>NW_007775141.1:0-1620 GCF_000696425.1 Galeopterus variegatus | reverse complement strand
GACCCCAAAGGGTCTTTCAACATATTCTATGGTTATGTTTATTAAAAAGTAGTTTAACAAACTCAGTTTCCTACTTTAAAACTCAGACACTATCAGAAGAATGTATATAATTGGCCTGGCAGCAATTATTACAGCTATTTTGACAAATACCTAAAATATAGTTTGGAAGAATCAGCAAGTTGCTGTTTTATCACAAACAGCAAACAGTTAAGGATTAAAGGTGTTGCCCAATAAACATGATGACTTATACCTTATAATAGTAATGATGACAATTTATTAATTAAAGGTCAAACCAAATCTCAGTGGGGATTGAGAATTAGGTGTATAATGCAACCTAGTACCTGCCAGGGAGAAAAAAATTCCAGCTTAATGAAAGAGTGCAAGAGTTGCATATTTTATTCTGTATTCAATCTACTGTGATATATTGTTTTAGTTGAATTATATGAAGAAGACCTAGCCTCCTGTAGATATGTATGTTTCTAACTACATATATGAAGCTATAAATGGAAGGAGTGTTTTAATAACATAACCAGATAGTTGGGGAGATTTTTCTTTGATATTACACCCAAACTCAACAAGTGGTAGTTGTATAAAGGTTACCTGAAATGTGAAATCTTGGGCTATATCACTGAACTTTGTGTACTGTGTTTTATTAAAATCGATTGGTCTTTGTTGCACTTTGAATGGATCTTTTAAACATGCGTGATGCTGTAACATATATTGGTGGTTTGGAGAATCTTGGTTCACTGATTTATGCAGATCTTTTAAATAATGACACGTTTCGTTATACACCATCAAAATATTGTATCCATTCATATCACTGCTGAGGACATCAGAAGAGTCTATTTTATTGAAATGTATTGATTATACATATTTATTGGGTACAGAGCTATATTACAATACATGTATACAATGCGTGATGATCAAATCAGGATAATGACCATATTCATCACTGCAAAACTTAATGTTTCTTTCTTTATGATGTGAACATTTGATCTCTCTTCTAGCCATTTGGTAACATGCAGTAAATGACTGTTAATTATAGATGCCTAGCTCAACTGTACACCAATATGACTTATTTTTCCTTTGTAATTTTATGCCCATTAACCAACCTCTCACTATCCCTCCCTGCCCTTCCCAACTCTAGTAACCACAGTTTTACTCTCTTTCTCAGAGAAGGCTTTAAGTATTAGGAAGCTGTCAAGTTCATGGTGGCAATTACAAGTTTCCCCAAATTCTAATTTTCTATTAAAATCTCCCATTTTATCATTGGCAAAAAATACTATTAGTTGTTTTCCGTGAAGTCACAGGCTTACTTCATTTATTTATGAGAAAATATTTGCCAAATACCCAAGTCTAACTAACCATAGTGTGTTTGTCAGTCATTTTTCAAGTAACATAGTGTTCCATTAACTTGCAGCTCAAACAATAGCACAGCTGTATTTCCTGAAGACAACATGGTACTTTAGGATGCAATAGACGTACTTTATGTGTACTTCCCGTGTTGTCACACAGAATATTTAAAAGTTATGTACTCAAGAAGGGAGATATAATAAAATTAATAATTTATACAGCTTTGTCACGGGCTCTATTAAGGAGAAACTGATGTATTTTTTTTTT
>NW_007775140.1:0-3844 GCF_000696425.1 Galeopterus variegatus | reverse complement strand
TTATTTTTGTTTTGCTTCTGGAGTGGAATGGGTAGTTTATTTGGGTGCTTTCTTATTTATAGATAGAAGCCTTTAAAACTTTCAAAGTTTTCTTCTTGCACAATCTGGGCTACATCCCATATATTATGGTATCATTATCTTTAAACAATCTACTTATTCAGTTTTAATTTTCTTTGTAACTGAATGGTTATTTAGAGAGTATTTTTAATTTTCACATGATTTTGGTTATTGTGTTAAACTTTTTGCTATTACTTTAATTTTATTGCTTATTATCAGAAAATATGGCCTACGGATTTTATTGTATTGAGCTCATTTTTGACACCTGGACTATAATCAATGTTAAGCTGTATCATGGACATTTGAAGGTAACATATTTTTCTACAAATACTGAGTAAATAAAAAATTAATTGCATTATTCAGTTCTTCACTTTAAAATTTATCTACTTAGCATATATAAAGAACAGAAACATTGTTAGTCTATTAAGAATGCTTTGCCAATTTGTTATTGTTTGTCTAACAACATTTATTTGATATCTTTTGATGCTACATCATTTGGCACTTAGACATTCTTGACTATTCTCATAATAAATTGCACTTTTTAAAATCAACATAAAGGAACCCACTTCATTCCTTGCTGTTTATTTTTTCTTAATTTTTAAGAGTAATATTAATATTACTCTTTTGGGTTCTTTTATTTTTTATTTGTCTTGTATTTCTTTATCACTTTATTTGTATATATTCTGTGTCACTTTGCTTGAGTGTACATGTTTATGTGTTTGTAAAATTTAATATGAGTATTTTTGTGTTTTGTTAAGCAAGTTTAATCCATTTATATTTATTGTGTATTGTGGTGAGTGATCTTTTGATAATAGTTTTGTTATATATATATACACATATATATACATACATACATAATTTGGTTTCATTTTCTGCTATTAACACAGGGATATGGCTTTAAATATTTATATATATATATATATCACCCTAGTCTAGCTTAAATGTTCACGTTCATTCATTTAAATATTTGTTCTAAAATACTTGTCAACCCTCTTATATATATGGTATGTAGTAGCCACTGAAAATTTACTGGTGAAAAGACTTACAAGGGATTTGTCATCATGAATCTTATCTTCTAAAAATATTAACAGAACAATGATGAACGTTTCTGTGTTCTCTATCCAGTGGACACTTTTCTCACTGATTTATTTGTTTTAACGCATTGAATTTTCACAACAAAATGAGTTTTACCAGTGAGCACACTGAGACCCTATTTTGTCTCAGTACCTGCTGTGGTATACTTTGTATGTGGTGGGTACAAGTTTCAAATACAGATCTGAATACACAGCAAATTACTATGAACATCCTAACCAGTAATATGTGCCATCTCTCGATTCAGGCTCTGAGCTTTGCATAATGCTCCCAGGTTGCCAAACCCACAGCCCCAGCCATCCTGGTTGAGCTCCTGAGGCTTTCTGTTCACAGCTAAACTTTGTAGCTTGGGAGCAGCTGGTCTCTTTGGACTCAGGCTATTTTCCTTTGCTCACTGGTCTCACTCTCACTGGCTCCACGGACCCCATGAAGTTGTCCATGACTTCTGTTGGGTTCCAGGTCCAGACAGCTTGCCACAGAGATAACCTCTGGACTCTCCTCCGCTTCCTGCCAATCCCTCCATACACCTGTGGGAACATCTTGGTGCTTTCCCTGCCACAGGCAGCTAGGACGCTCCACTCAGAGCCTTCCCCTACCCATTGGAGCTGTGTGGTCACTATCACCCTGGTAAGACCACCCCTGACTTTTGGAGTAGGGGCAGGCTACAAGGCCAAAGATGCACAAAGCCCCTCTGCCCTTGACAAATTACCCTCAATCTTTCTGGCTTTTTGCATTACACTCCCACCTCCACCCCCACGTCCTGCCCTGCCCACCTTGAGGAGGCCCCCACACTGGGAGTGGGCAAGTACCCGGTACTCCACTGCCTTTATCTCACTTTGCTCCACAACTTAGTGGGACGTCACAGGCTATACCCTTTCTTTTTCTGTTTTATCCGCACCTTCCTCATACAAAACTCCGTGATCAAATCCACTTTGCCTAATTTTGAATATGTCAGAAGGGGATATCCCCAGCTTGGGAAATCTTTCTCTACAAAGCTTAGCCTTCAGGCTTTGTGTGTTTCTGTGAACTCAGATATCCCAGTTGGCGTGCCAGAGCTGCCTATCCTTACCTGTCTGAGGAAACCTGTTCTTTGAATTCCTGCGATCCTCTCCTCCCTTCAGGGCAGGTGGCCATCCAGAGGAGGGGAAGGCCACAGAACAGGAAATGCAAAGCAAAGCATTGCATCAACATATCTCAAGCCCCTTTGCCCTATTTTATAACAATCGAAGAAACGGATGTCACTATGACATCACAAAAGGGGAATATTTGCCTAATCTGAGGGGGACTGGAAAAAGTTTCCTTAAATAAGGTTTGAGGTGAGTTTGGAGAGAATTACCTGGCAGAAGAGGAAGTGAAGAGTGTTTCAGGGAATCGCATCTGCAAACAGCCAGAGGCTGTGAGCCCCTGAAGAACCCTGTGAGGCTGCAGAGGAGAGAAAAAAAACAAAGGTGTAAGCTCGGGACCAGAAAGGCAAGAGCAGGAAGCTGCCCACAGTGGGCGGCCACGGGCTCTGGGCAGGGCTGGAATCTGCATTTGTAAAACGTGACCACGTCTCCCTGTGCAGCAGGAATGATGGGGAGGGCAGGATGGGAGGGTGGCCTGGCACGGAGCCCAGGAGGCTGCAAAACCCAATGCCTGCCATGCATGGTCATGGCCCTTGGCTGGCCCTCATCCCCCCAGACCAAAGAGGTCACGTCCTGAGCCCTGGGTGCCGGGATCTAGCCTGGGCCTCCCTGCTCTGTACCACTGTCTTCTACATGGCACCACTGGAACAAAGTAGCCCAGACAGCCCAAAGCCAAAGCAAGCAAAGTGTGGCACAGGATCCTCACAGCCCCGCTCCCCTGTGCCCTCCCAAACCCCGAGCAGCACTGCCACCAGGTGCCCAGGTCTTGTGCAGTGAGTGGAGAAAATGTCCCCAAATATGGTGGAAACCCTAGGCTATGTAGGGAGAATGAGCACCAGACAGAATCCCCAACCCCAGTGCCCCCGTCCTTGTTGGTCTTTGAGGATGCCCCTGGGGAGGAGGAGTGGACGGCCCAGACCCTTAGACTTCAGGACAGCCTGGTTTCCCCGCCGGTGGAAAAATTATGGGTGTGGGGGAAAACTGTACTAATTTTCTCTGATTTACCCCTATATGAGAACTGTGAGTTGGGGTTGGATCACGGTGTGTGACTCCTCACCCCTTGTTTGTGTGTGCACGTTTCTGATCCTCATGCAAGTCTAGCAGCTGCAAGGCATCCAGTGACTCCCACAGACTCCACCCCACGTTGGCTGTGGGACAGGTTCATGGTCTCTCCAAACTACTCCACAGCTGTGCCCCATCCTCTGAGAAAGCATCTTAGCCAGTCCTGTGGGAGGCCTGGCATCCCCACAACATCTGACCTTATCAACTGGTCCCAAGTCTCTCTACAGAAACAGTGTCAACCCAATTTAAAGGCTCTTTAATGAAATTTAATTAAAGATCAGCAGCAGAAGAAAAATCATGATTAAAAAATGAATACAATTCGGGCTGGCCCGGTGGCGCACTGCGTTAGTGTGCCGCTTGGGAAGCGCGGCGGCGCTCCTGCCGAGGGTTCGGATCCCACGTATAGACCGGTTCCCACTCACTGGCTGAGCGAGGTGCGGGAGCAACGCCGAGGGTTGCGATCCTGTTGCCGGTCCCGGTCCGGTACGGGGGCAACACTGAGGGTTGCG
>NW_007775139.1:0-3844 GCF_000696425.1 Galeopterus variegatus | reverse complement strand
CTGATGTTGCTGGTTCATGGGTCACACCTGGAGTAGCAAAGGGTGAGATAATCCCTCTAACATCAACTACCAACAAGGGGAAAGGCTATATTATGCTTTCAAAGCCAATGTTCTTAACAGTCTGTTTACGTAGTGGGGAGAAGAAACAAACAAACAAACAAACAAACTGGGGCAGGATTCCTTTTCTAGAAGACAAGTGGTTTTGCTTAATAACTCCCTCTGATGAGAAATTGCAGTGGTGGAAAAGTATCCATTCCCTCTAGGGAAGGAAGGGAGCAGAGAGAAATAAGGTACAGAGATAGCTAAAGAACTCTGCCAGGGAAATGAACAAGTAACTCCAGGGGCTGGAAGCTGGGAATAGTGAGGGGGAGGGAAGATGGTAGAAGGCTACAGCCCTCATGGAGAGGAGGAAGCTACCCAGTCCCTGGAGGTGGAAGGATGTACAGATTCTAACAAACAGTTTTAACGTGTTGGCTCTGTTAAGCTAGAAGCCTCTGATGCTGTTTGGATCCTTCGGCAAAGTCTGTTACACACGTATCCCTGAGTTGGTGAAAGTTTGGGGAGAGGAGAGACTAGGGTGGGGATTGGATGAACAGTGAGTATGGAAAGAGCAGGTGCAGCATGCAAACATGGAGAGGTTCACCTAAAGGGAAAGTCAGAACCAGAGGTGGTCAGGAAGGGAGGTCCCTTCCTCCACCACTGCCCCCACCCCAAATTCCAGAGAGAAATGAGCTAGGAGTTCAAGCCCATCTTGTTTACAATTTTAAGAGCAGTTACAGTAAGATTTCACATCTTTTATTTCACTGATTCCACATAACAACCTTGGGAGGCAAGAGGATAAAATCATCGTGCCCATTTTACAGATGCAGAAACTAAGGTTGGGAGGGAAGGGGTCATCAGAACTTTCCCACGGTCAGGTAAAAGGTGCCGGAGACTGGGTGAGAAGTGTGCTTCTGAACCCTCCCTGGGAATCAGCATCACCAGGGAGCTTTTACAAAGTACCTATTGCCTAGCTTCCCACCGGGAAGCTGAATCCTATTCATTTGGAGTAGGGCCCAGGCATCAGTATTTTTCAAAAGCTTTTTATTGATTCTGATGTTCAGTCAAGGTGCAAACACTGCACTAGATGATATGCATAAAATGCTTACCTCTGCACCAGGCTCAGAGCCGGGTTCATGATCAGCCTCAGTTAACATCAGCTGCTGTGGGTATTCTTACTACACAAACTCAAACGCTATGATACCATGCTGTCAACCACTGGTTCTCTGACTCTAGCAACCACAGGATCACCTGCAGGGCTTGTTAAGACACAGATCCTGGCCTCACCCCCACAGCTTCTGATCTGGCAGGTCTGGGTGGGAACTGAGCATGTGCCTTTCCAACAAGCTGCCTTTCCCAATGCTGTTGCTCCAGGGGTCACACTTGGAGAACCAGCTCTGCAAACAAAGCAAGGTGAGGTGACTCAAAAAGGTGAGTTATTTGCTATCTTTCCAGCTTGGGGTGAAATGGCCAGCCTGTCTGGGGGTGGTTCTAGAGGTCTGCTGTGTCAGAGGGGAGGACTTGGAATCAAGGCTACCTTTTGCAGGTGTGACCAGGACCAGGTCCTACATTTGGTAGCTGAAACTGCTAGAAAACACCTGTAGCCTAGGCAACACAGTCTAGTTCTTACGATTAGAGACTACTTGAAAAAGAGAAGGGTAAGGAGGAAGGGAGGAAATGAAAATGTGCAGGAGAGGAGAAACTCGGTGTCAAATGTTCTGTATGCATGCATGCATGCTCATGCACGCTCTCGCAGACGCACTTGGACACAATTATGTGTTACGTATTCTCCCAGCCTGAGCTGGGAGAGGGGAATCAAGACAAGGGTTTTGGAACCTTCTTGGGATTTTCTGCTCTGAGGAAAGAAGCCAGACACTGTCCCATTTGAGTTGCCATAAGTTGGGTCATGTGACACCCCTCCATCACCACCATCCTTACCACAGTCTGATCAGATCTACTAGCCCCAAAGTGCCATGTGTAGGCATAAGGGGACCCAGCAGCCCATGAGGTGGCCTGCTGCAAAGACTCTGACCCATAGGGAAGCCATGGTGGACAGTGGCTAACTGTCCAAGTTAGAGCTTAATCTTTGGGGGACACACAGATTGAGAGGAAAGAAACAGAGGTGGTAGAGAGGAAAGACAAAAAAGAGTATGAGGGGCTGAGAAACTGAGTCACCAGTAGAACAGTCTTTACAGTCAGCAGGCCCTTCTGAGGGGGTGACATGGTGGCCATCACACTGGAACTGCTGCTGTAGCCTGACCCATATTCTATACTGGCTTCCTGCCCATAAAGCTTGTTGAATGGGTAGAGCTAATGACCTGCTTCCACTCCACCCCACGGAGCAGGGTTTAGAGGTTTGGGTCTAATTCAAAGACTCTGATGGGTCACCATCCCCGCAAAAGGTAGAGCACTCACTGAGTTCAAAAAGTTGTGCATGTGCGGGCGTGGTCTCTCGTCTCCACCTTCCATGTGGCTGAGCAAGAAAAGCAAGGACAGCCCCGGCCATCCCTGCCTCTTCCTGCTCTTCTCCCGCGGGGGACCACCCTCATCCTACATTTGCACAAATGCCCTCTCACTCTCTCTCTCTCTTTCTCTTCTCACTGGTGGGTGAGTTCTGCTCTTTCCTCTCATTGCAATGGTGAGATGGGAAATTCACATATGGGCTGCTATGGTTGCTGGTCACAGGTATCATGTGTATAAAAGGTTCTACAGCATAGCTCGGCAGAGGTCTACATTTGAGATGCCTAGGGAGCCCCAGTGAAATAAAAAGCTATTTCATTCAGGACTCTTGTTTGCTAGTGAAAAAAATTCTAATTTAAATGGCTTTAAAAATGGAAGCAGGGTGCACTTGCTTCAGTAGCTTCTGGTGTGGCTGGATCCAGAAATTCCCACAATCTCATCAAGACTCGTTGTTGCTCCTCTTCTCACCTCTCTTCCCTTTATTCCTGAATGGTAAGCACCACCATCAGCAACTCAGGGTTCACACTCTACCAGCAGAAAAGATCAGGCAAGAGTCCTGGAAAGCCTATGTTGGCCAAGCCTGGGTCACGAACCTACTGCTGCATCCTCTTCTGGACTGGTCAGACCTGGGTTCTGTGCCCAGCCCTGGACAGAGAGTGGGTGAGGGCTTGTCCCCAAAGGATAGTTGGGGTCCTGTTATCAGAAGAATGGAGAATGAATGCTGACAGGCAAAACCAACAAATGCTTACCACAATATATTCTATAGTTTCATTCTCTCCACTTTTGTCTTCCCCAAGGAGGGTGGTCTAAAGCAGGATTTGGGTTAGCCAATGTCTTGGCCAAGAATCATGTCCTTAACACCATCCAGCATCACCAATTCCCATGAACTTGGCCATGTGCTTGCTGGGATGGTTTCTTTCACGTCCTCACTTCTTCCTAGAGTCATACAACACAAGTGTAAGGGCTAACATACCATTGCCAATTTATTCTCTACTTTGTAAGATGACACTCAGCTTCATGACATCCCTCCAAAGGGGCTGGTGACTGAGCCCACACACATAGTCCCAGGGCAAAAGCAGATGCATGTTAAACACCTTATAGAAGCTGCTCCTCAAAGCAGACACTCTTGGGTAACTCCCTGGCTCCCTAACATAGTTTAGAACAAAGGTAAAGATATAGGGGCTCTTTTCTGATAAATTCTTCACGGTAGTTCTTCAGTCTATCCCAAAGGAAGTAATCATGGGTACACAAAAGCATATTACACTACAAGCGCATTAACTCCTATGTCATCTATAATGGGAAAAATCGGAAACCATCTAAATGTACGCCCATATGGGATTAAACA
>NW_007775138.1:1664-3844 GCF_000696425.1 Galeopterus variegatus | reverse complement strand
TTGCTTTCCCAGGCCCAGTCCCTACTTGGGAATGTTCCTCGGCCTCCAGGGGCCTCAGGACATGCTTCCTGGTGCCTACCACAGCCTGGATCGTCTGACCCTGGCCACCTCCCCTCCTGCTCTGTGTGGCCAGTTCACGTACAGGTCATCCTTCCCAGCTTTTCAGAAAAGCTGCCTTTATGAGGCCTGAACTCCAATAAATAGTCGTGCCCTACACAGATCCATATTTTTGTTTGTTTGTTTCTGCTCCCAGAAGCTGCTCTGAGGAGTGTCTCTGTTTCACTACTACACGTCTTGTTGTTTTGAGAGCAAATTGCCCCATATCCTGCCTGCCTCATATTTTTCAATGTTTTAAAAACATTCTCAGCTTTTCTTGCACATTTACTCTTCCGGATGAAATGTAGAATAATTAGTCAAGTTTCATAAAAAGTGCTGATTTGAGAAAAGAGAGACCTTCTATCCTGGAATATGGACAACTTCCCGCTGATTCAGGTCTTTTTCTCTGCAAATGTAGAATAATTAGTCAAGTTTCATAAAAAGTGCTGATTTGAGAAAAGAGAGACCTTCTGTCCTGGAATATGGACAACTTCCCGCTGATTCAGGTCTTTTTCTCTATCTTCAATGAAGTGTTCACATCTTATCTCTCTGGGCCTTGGGCTCTCTTTTTGGGAGAGAGAGTTAAGCTCCTAGCCCAGGTTTCTCTTTGGGCCCAATGAGAAGGCTCCCTGGTGACATCAGTCACTGATGCTAGATGATTCGGAAGAACTCACCCAGTGCTCAGAGTAGGACAGTGGCTGACACCTCGGGGTCCTCCTGTGTGCAGCTCCTGCCGGGTGCTAGCGGACAGACATGGTGCCAACACCTTTGACCTAAAACCTGAGGGGACGGCAGCACAGTCTCCACACTTGAGACTGTAGGGAGCCAGCGCTGATTCTGGGTGGGGCAGAGGGCTTGGGGGAGGCTTCTAGAGGAAGCAACTCGGAGAGGGGCCCTGCAGCAAGGGGGCTGCAAAGAGCATGAAGGGGTGAGTCCTGCGTGGCCAGGTACAGACAGAACAGGGTGTGAGAGCACTGCGGGAAGGTGGGGGCTGGGCAGGAAGGGCCTGCATGCTGAGGACTCCCTCCAGGTGGACAAGCAGCTCTCCCTGGGCCCCTAGTAGCTTCTCGGGCCCCCTCTGGAGTTGTCTTGGACCTTCTCACGAGCACCAGCCCCTTTCTCGTCCACACACTCAGTCCACCCCTCTGCACCCCCCAATGCCAGGCTGCACCTGCCCCGGCCAGGGCCCTCCCACTCGTGCAGCCCGAGCAGGACGAGGCCAACTCTCCCCACAGACCCAGCCCCGCACAGCCTCCGGGGCCACCTGAGCCCCGAGCATGCATCGTATGGTGCTGAGGGTGGGGGCTGAGGCTTCTCCCCTCAGGCTGAGCCGCTTGGCACAGGCTTTGGCCCTCTGTGCTGGGCACGCCTCAGCCTGCCCTGCCCTGCTGCATTGAGACACTAGGGCCCACGTGCTAGTGCCCTGGCTGATGCCCGAGTGGACTCAGAGATGGACACAGAGACAATGGTCACCACACGGCCGCCCCTGCTGGTCACTGAGTGGAAGCAAGGGCCCTTCTGACCACCCCACAGGGCAGGCAGGCATCCTGGGTGACATGTTTTCAATGCAGGCCCCAGACTCTGAGCTGGCCCCAGGGGAGGACGGCGCAGAAAGAGAAAAAGAAACCTCCCCCTTAGCACTCCCTGAAAGGGCAGAAGTAATTTGGGCGCCTGGAGAAAAGGGGCCCATCCCTAAATCAGACACACATCTCCCCTCCCATGCCGTCCCCAGTCCCCTCCTGTGAGAGGGGCGCTCCCCAGCCTCCTGGTGCCTGGGTTTTGGTCTCACAGAGTTTGGCTCAAACCCTGCTCCTCCCACTCCCAGCAGGCTGGCCTTTGACAACTGTAAGATCCCTCCAGTCCTCAGTTTCCTCTTCTGTAAACACCCTCCCAGGGCTGCTGTATGGGGTGTGAGCTCCCAAGAGGGTGATGGCCAGGGGCCTTGCCAGCCTGAGGAGGGAGGGAGCCCTGGGTAACAGAACCATGTGCGGGCATGAGCAGGGAAGTCCTGCAAGCAGACAAACGAGGGAAGGTCACCCATGAGAGATCTCTCTCCAGAAGACACAGAACCACACTGCTGCTTG
>NW_007775138.1:0-363 GCF_000696425.1 Galeopterus variegatus | reverse complement strand
GTGCCCCACGAGGAGGTCAGCAGGCAGAGAGGTGCAGGGAGGGGCACACCCGCGGTGTAGACACAGCATGAAGCCCTCTGCCCACAGCCCATGGGCTTTCATTGCCAGTGATTCCCTGGTGAGGGGTGCCTGCCTACCCTCTCCCTGAGACTCGGGGGACAAGTGGGGTCTGTATGCTGGCACAGGGGGCTTTGCAAACGGCTGCGCTGCCTGGGGCTCACTGGGCCTGGGGATCCACACAACACTTGCAGGAGCTCCTGCTTCAGCTGCAAGAGCCTCAGACGAACTTTGATCTCAGGAGGCAAGTCTAACAGCCTTCAGAATGCAGGCCACACAGGACCATTAGCCTGCTGGGGATAAGCC
>NW_007775137.1:2756-3845 GCF_000696425.1 Galeopterus variegatus | reverse complement strand
TAAACACCCTGTCTTCCATACTAATCTCCTATTTACAATGATCCATTAGGGTATTTCAGTGGTAGGCAGCATGCAGACCAGAATTAAGGAACATATGGGTACAGTTATCCTGGCTGAAATGGCCAACGTGCCTTGTATTGTGTATGGAAGATAACAGGACAGGTGGTAATCCGTCTTCACAGAGTGGAGACAGCTGGTATTTTCTGTAAGCCGAAGCAGTCTTTTTCAATGTAGTCTCACCTCACAGCTGATATGTTGCTTATTAGTATAATTTAAAACATACATTGATGTTAAAAAACCTTTTTGTTTTTCTGTCCAATATAAAAAGCACCTCGTGGCACAGACATAAACAGGAGGAGCATATATATTTATATATTTGGGTGTGTGTGTATATACTTTATTTTTTTGTCTAGTTTTTGAAATAGGAAACATTCAGCTTCAATTTAATTGTTTTTAACCATAAAATAAAGATTATTTTTAGGCTCTTCTATAAAATATTCATCCTTTGAACTAAGAGAACTCTTCCCGTGTTCCAGATTCTCCAAAATTATGAAGTTATTAGGAAAAATTATGTTTACAACATCAAAATATATTTTTTAATTTTAGTTTTTAAAACCATTTATCTCTTGTCTAAACTGCTTCTTATTTCTTATGCTAAAGAAAGACTCATTGGACATATATTGAAATCAAAATAGTGAAATATTCTGCTTGGAAAGCATTGCTTGATTTTTGTTTGCTTTATGATATAGAGTGTAAANAGTTGATTTAGTTCATCTCAAAATTCCCCAAAGGAAAGTTCAGGTTAAAGGTCAGGTTACTAATGCATGACACCCGTACTCATTTTTGTAAGATCAGGATCAGCAGTTTCCAACGACACACTGGACATCATTTCCATCTCCTTTCCAAGTATTGCACTGACAATATCACCAGTACAGTCCATTTGTGGAAAAGAGGTAGAGATAGTCACAAAGTAAGTGAAATAGGCTAGGGGTTTTGGCACATGCATTAAGTTCTTGTTTATCAAGAAGTAAATACTTAGCCTTTACTTAACCCCTCAATTTCATTTTAGTAAATTTTGTGGATTTGTAA
>NW_007775137.1:0-2037 GCF_000696425.1 Galeopterus variegatus | reverse complement strand
ATTTTTTTTTTTTTTTTTTTTTTTTTTTTTTTTGTAATTGTGCTCTACAAAAGTAGGTTTAAATACTATAGCTATGAATTCAGCAACTATTTGCCATAGATTGGATTTTGGAGCATCTCAAAGTATGGATCTAATTATCTATTACTTCTTAAAAGAAGTTCCTTCATGTCCCTGCTTCCATGTTTTCTAATTGTAAGCTTCTTTTACTTACACGTTATTGGAATAGTTGGCATTATTAGTGCAGTAACAAACTGAGTGATCTCTTTGACCTTTCTCCTGAGTGTAATTACTCCCAAGCCCTGTTTTCTTAAAGTCTAGAGAAGCGCTTCTCAAATGTTAATGTGTTTGAAAATCATCTGGTTGGTTTGTTAAACCTGAATTGCTGGGCCCTGTCCCCAGATCTTCTGATTTAGCAGGCCTGGGACAGGACCTGAGAATTTGCATTTTTTACCAAGTTCCCAGGTATCGCTGGATGCAGCTGGTTCAGAGACCACACTTTGAGAACTTCTGCTCTAGAAAATATGCTTTAACATTGCTTTCGGCATATTTCAATTAGACAACACCTTTCAAAACTATGATCTCTAATGTAATGGGGAAAGTGTACCCAGAGAAAAATCTAGAATATTTGCCAGAACATGTGAGCAAACCATTGTACAAACATTTGCTCATTTAATTTGAGAAGGGCATTTATGGAAACTACTGTCATTTCCTACCATATGCCATTTTGCTCTTCTTCCCATTTCTCTCTGTCCTAATCGTTTTCACCCACACTGGAGTTATCTCAAGATTTCCCTAATATTTGATTCTAATCTACTGTCTTACAAACTACCTGGTAACATTGTATATTATCATTGATCCGTTTTAGGAGGTGAATATGTTTTGGTATTAGTGGGATTGAAAGAGTAAAACATTCTCATGCTTCCTCAAATTTGCTAATCCTTAGTTGAGCCTAAGTATGATTTGAAATAATTTTTCACAGAGGAGTAAAAAGAAAGTTATAGTAAGTTTTTAAAAAACCCAAACTCTCTTGATATTTGCATAAGTTATGTACATAAAAAATAAATAGGTGGCACCTTTGAAATATATAAAATGGCTTGAATTTTTTTTTTTTTAATTTTGGTGGCTGGCTGGTATGATGATTGAAACCTTTGACCTTGGTGTTATAACACATTGCTCTAACCAACTGAGCTAACCAGCTAGCCCGGAATTTACATTTAACAAGTACATTGTTTTATAGGACCATGCAGGATCCTTAATAAACATACATACATGGTTGATTGTTTTATACATTGAAGATCATTCATTTTGAGCTGCAAATTTACTATCCTTTATTTGTTCTCTCATTCAAAATAAAGTCCTTTATTCTTAAGTAGTATAATATTATGTTTCAAGAATATTTTGATACCCCTATTTTTTCCTTTAATGTCTTTATGTAACGGTAGTATTGAAGTCTGGCTTTATATAAATCAACATTTGGAGAGTTTCAGGGTCAAATAATTATATCCTTTTATTGTGGGATGATTGGTTTTTTATAGTTGAAAGTATTAGGATCAATTTAGGATAACAAATGATTAATCAGCAATAAATATTGATATTATTTTAATTGCATAATTCCTGACCATAAAATTAATTAACTATTTTATCAAAGTATACTGATCGGATATTAAAAGACTTTTCTCCCTAGGTTTCTGTCTTAGAATTGCTCTTTTATCCATGATGTATCGTTCATATAAATATCAAACGAATACCTTTTTTCAAAAGAAAAAGGAAATGAGAATAGCAATTTATTAGTTTTCAGTTTGATGACTTATTTATCAGATCAGAATATTCACAACACCAAATAAATTCTTTTATTGCTAGGAAATCAGATTAATATCAGAAGATTTCTTGGTGAGCATGTAATTAGGAAAAAGGTGTTTATGATTCTTTAGACACTTCCCTGAGTTTATTATATCTCCCTTTACCCCCAGAGGAATAAGCTTTGTGTTTGCTGCTCTTGGGCAAGACTCATCCTTTTAATAGTAGGGAACTCACATT
>NW_007775136.1:0-3845 GCF_000696425.1 Galeopterus variegatus | reverse complement strand
AAAAAAAAAAAAAAAAAACTGTAGAACTCATTTTCAACATCTTCACATAGATTTTATTTACAATGCTTCCTGTTCCAAAGATGGAGTTTAGAGGCATAGAAAAATCTTCCCTACAGATTTACCCATAACAGGTTATGGATTAATTTGCACTTAAAAAAAAAAAAAAAGTCATCCAGCTTAAAAAAAATTCTCCAGATAACTTGTTGATGTGAAGATAGAGAGAACTCACAGTTCCTCTCTGCCAGTCCACACACATAACAGAAAGGAACAGTACTCGTTTGATATGGCTTAGGAGAACCAGCTGACCCAGTAACCACATGGGTTCTCCCAGATGGTCATGCCTGGCAACCTGTGCTAGAAGATTTCAGGATTGCTTGCTTATCGTCCAGGGAGGTGGCATGGTGTAGTGGAGCCACAAGAGAGAGTTTTAATTGTATTTAACTATGTCCCCACATCAACATAGGTGGGTTTAATTCCTAGATCCTCAACCGACTTTTGTAAAGTTGTTTATAGACCTCAGCCGCCTCTGTTACAAAGTGTAATACACATTCTTACCTCATGGGGTTCAATGCACTAAATAGCATAACCCACGGAAAGTTCATAGTGCCCCACCCACTGGAAATGACCTGCTGTCACTCTGTATTTCCTAATTTTTCACTTCCTTTTTAATATTGTTAAAACTCCATCTTCTTTCCCTTTAGAAATTTACATGATCTTTTGTGGTGTGTGGTCCTTCGGGGAGACTCGGCTCCTCAATTTCTCAGAACCACTGAGCTCACCTCCCTCACTTTTCTAGCACACCAAGGTGGAATTTAGTTGGGCTAGGAGACTTGAACCCACTCCCTTCTCCTCCACAGTCTCAGTTTTCCAGGCCTGTTGAGTTGCAGTTGCCTGATGCTTTCCAATTGGCACGTCCTTCTCTTAGCAAGAGAGGTTGGACACGGAATGAAAAGGATTGGTTTTATTGTCTCTTTTCTCTACGGTCATGCCACCAATCCCAGACCCGGAAGCTCTGTGGACATGACAGGTAGGATTTCCCTGGTAGCCTGCTAATCTCCTTCCCTGAGAGAGTGTATGACCTGGTTGACCTGAGGCTCACAGCAATGAAGGCCTTTAGGGGAACAGGTGCATTCAGCTCTGCCTTCTTCTTGCTTTGCTCCAAAAGAAGTGGATTCCAAGCCAAAAGCTCAGATTCCAGGGCACTAACTGGGCCATGTGTTAGTTCTTCCAGTAGGAAGAACTTATGTGTAGAATCAGTGGTGAGAACATGTCCTCTACTGCGTGAGAGGAGATCTGACCCTGTGGTTCTCTCTCTCTCTCTCTCTCTCTCTCTCTCTCTCTCGTGTTCTTTGGCTTCTGCTATGGGCTGAGTGTTCCTGTGGTCTGAATTCATATGTTGAAATCCTGACCCCCAAGGTGAAGGTATTAGGAGGTGGGGCCTTTGGGAGCTGATTAGGTCATGCGAGTGGTGTCCTTATGAATGGGATTAGTGCCCTTATAATAGAAGACCCAGAAAGACACTTGCCTCTTCCATCATGTGAGGACACAGCAAGAAGGCATAACCTATGAACCAGGAAACAGGTCCTCACCAGACACTAAATCTGTGGGCACCTTGCTCTTGAACTTCCCAGCCTCCATAACTGTGAGAGATAAATTTCTGTTGCTGACAAACCACCCACTTTAATGTATTTTGTTGTAGTAGCCCGAACAGACTAGGACAGCCATTGACCTCTGCGACTGGCTGACTGGGAGAAGCATGATTTGGATTTAGGCCTAAAAGCTGAGAGAAGCCCTATCAGGCTTTGGGTCCCCTCCTTATTCTCAGTTGAGTTGACCATGGCTCTGCTTTACAATACGGGCACAATCTCAGCAAGAATATGTTGCTTTCCTATGCCATAGTGCCTCAGGTGTAGCTCTTTTAGGGGCCTCTTGAGATGACTGGTAAGCAATATTCAGGCATCTCTGGGTCTTCTGGGCATGGGACCATTTGCTAGCACCTCTTCTGGCACTTAGCATAGCTGGAAACAGCCTTTGTATTTTTTTTCCCTTCACTTTTGCAAATCTCAGATTAAGTGGGGTTTTACCCTCCGTGAAACAACCTTCTAAATCTCTGCCATTCTCTTATTTTCAACTGTTTTAGAGCTTTTGCTTCCATCTGCGTTCCAAAGCCTTTTATAATGTGTGTTATTCAGAGAGACCCCAGGGCAGCTATATTAATACTAGATGCTGTGAGAAGAGTTTGGGCAGAAAAGATCACCATCCACTATTGACCTTTAACCTGCTTGGCTTCTCTCTCTCTCTCTCTCTCTCTCTCTCTCTCTCTCTGGGTATCTCCATGTATCTCTCTGTCTATCTCTCCTCTCTCTTTCTCTCTCTCTCCCCCCTCCAACAATTCTGCTTGGACTGCTGGCCAGTTAGCTCAGTTGGTTAGAGCACAGCCTTATTACACCAAGATCACAGGTTCAGATCCCAATACTGGCCAGCTGCAAAAAAATAAATAAATTTCACGGACTAATTCTGCATGGACCACTATTACCACCATCACTTCTAGTTCTACTGGGTCTTGGAGCTTAAGGGTAAAGCCTTTTCTCCTTTCCCTTAATTCAAGTGAAACGCTAGCCTTCTCTCAACTCCTTTACCTCAACAGTCTCCTTCCTGCCTCAGGGCCTTTGCACACGCTGTTCCTTTGTCTGGAACACTCTCCATCCTCCGTCTCTACCCCCAGCACCATTTTCCAGTGCAGACCAACTCTTCACCCAGCTCCTCTCTCCTCTCATGTTTCAGGTCTCAGCTTTCACGTCACTTCTTCAAACCAGCCCACACCCTCTCCCCCAGTCCAAGCTACACGCTCTATGTCACTCTCAATTATATTACCCTGCTCTTTTCCTCATACCATCTATCCCATTTCTAATTCTAAGCTTATTTGTGTTGATTCCCTACCTTCCTCTCCCACTTGGCCTCTAAAGACCCACGAAGGCAGGGACTTGTTTGTCATCATAACCCCATACCCAGCCCAGGGCATACAAAGCCTGCAATAAATGTTTAATTGAGTGGATGAATGAATGATCAATTCCAAGTATTTTAGGACCATTTTCCCTAGAGGAGAGAAAAAAATAATACATTGGAAAATGTAGCACCTGAATAGTTTAGAGAATAAAGTTCTCTGTCTTTACTAACAGCTGACCCCTGATTGGCTTGACTGGGTTGTCGCATGGGGGGAAACTAGCACTAGGGTGACCAACCATCCCAGTCTGCCTGAGACTATTCCAGTTTTAGCACTGAAAGTCTTGCACCCTAGGAAGCCCTCAGTCTCAGGCAAACAAGGATGGTTGGTCATGCTACCTAGCACAGCCCTTGTCCTAACCCACCTGGAATGAGAAGATTACACATCTTATTGGCCTCTAAATGTTGTCTTTCTGCACCAAGATTAATTAGCTGTGTAACAATCTTCTCTTCCCCTTATATGCAAAGGCATATTTTGGCTGAAAACCAAACCTGGGACTGGGCTTTTATTTTGGTTGGTGTATTAATCTCAGGAAGAATAAACTTTGCTGTCCCCTGGAGTGGCTGTTGCTAAATATGGTACTATTTTTATTATATTGAGCCACACAGGATAGCATTTTTCTCTTTCCATATGTTGTCAAGATCTTTTATTAACACATGAACTTCAAGGATTGTTGGCCACAAATTATCTGGGGGCACCTTTATTTGGGTTTCTCTTTGCAGGTGTTCTTGATTTGTTTCCATGATAGCTCTTTGGGAACCTTATTGTTGTGAGAATTTTTCTTCATTTTCTTCCTACTTTCCTCCTATTTTCCTTTTCACTTCCTTCAAATTTACCTATA
>NW_007775135.1:1643-3845 GCF_000696425.1 Galeopterus variegatus | reverse complement strand
ATAGTTACAGTAACACATTAGTCTGTGAAAGGGAGCAAAGTGATAGGATGAAAAGCTAGGGGTGAATGTGAGTTGAAGGATGGTTTATTTTGGGTTAGGAGTATCTGACTTGTTTTAACATTGATGGTTAGGATTTGTTTGGGAGAGAGAGGAACTGAACATAAATGTAAAAATATATAAGGAATAATAGACACTGGGGGAGGCAAAAGGAACTGTGTTTTTGGATGGAGAGATTTGCCTTAGTAGGAGAAATAGTTCCTTTCTATAAAAGCCCCAGCTTTTGATTTATCATGCCCCTGAAATCTGAAATCTGTGTCTTTAAGAGCCCAGTACTTCCTGTCTTTCTATGGTTGGAACCTTCAAGTTATCTCCCATCTTTTCTTTTCTGCAACCTACTGGTCTTCATTGATATCAGATTATACTAGAGATAAAGCCCTCAGTGGCTTCTTAACCTACCTATTAAGCAAGCTATTTGTTAACTACCTTCCCAATACCTAGTATTTACAGCCTAAATAATATGGCACTTGCCTTTCTAATCTTTTCTTCCACTCTTATTCTACACACACTCACATTTCACTCAAACTGGGTAATTCACATTTCCCGAAACATAAATTGGTTTTTCTGGACATCTTTTTCTTATCATAGTTTTTTCCTTACTGGGAATATGTATCTCTGTCTTTAAAACCCTTTTTGTCATTGAAGGCCCATCTGAAGGCTCTTACTTTTCTCACCAAGATTTCATCCCTATTTTTTAAGCCAGGGGCAGGGAGGGAGAGGCACATTTTGTTGCCTGATTCCCAGAAATATTCTTAGAAGGACATATAACTACAATAAATCCATAATCCCAAATTAGGGTATAAATGCTAATTAGGAAAATTTTAAATGTATGTTTTATTCAAGAAAGATACTTTCTAAAAAACAAAATTTCCAGTTGTGAAAAAATAATCATTTTAAACATCTAATGCCTATTTTTGCATCATGGCTTATAGCACAACTTTGGAAACAACCTATATATCCACCAATAAGGGACTATCAAAGTAAATTATGGTTCATTCATACAATTGAGTAAATATACACAATCATTTTTAAAAAGAAAACTTTTAAATTATGCAAAATCTCTAAAATCTATTGCTAAATAGAAAAAGCAGAGTGCAGAACAGCATATGTGGCATGTAGGCATTTGTCTAAAAACAGAAGAAAGGAAAAATACATACACAGCCAGCCCTCCATAACCAAGGGTTCTGCATCTATGGATTTGGCCAGCCAGGGATCAAAGATATTAAAAAATAACAATACAACAATAAAAATGTAAAAAATTTTAACAATACTGCACAACACCTATTTATAAGCATTTATATTGCAGTCGATATTGTAAGTAATCTACAGATGATTCAAAGTATACAGGAGGATATGCATACGTTATATGAAAATACTGCATCATTTTATATAAGGGACTTGAGCATCTGTGGATTTTGGTATTTGTAGGGGTCCTGGAACCAACCCCCTGAGGATTCCAAGGGATGACTGTATACATATATATATTTGCTTGAAAGGCATATAAACTCTTTCTGGCAGGATATATAAGAAAGTGTTCTAAGAACTGTTTGCTGACTCTGAGAGACAGAGCACTGTATACACTTTTTTATGCTTTTGAATTGTGTGATTGTATTACCTAGACAAGAATACAATTTATATTGAAAAGAAACAAAAGTAATAGCTAACTGAACAAAAATGAAATTCTTTAGAAATCGTGGTTGATTTAAATCCAAAGTTTGAAGATCTGCCACAGACTATAAATACTGGTTAAGAAAAGCATGCTTTTGATGGCCTTTCCAATCCTTCAGTGGAATTTTCATCTCTTGCCTAGATGACTGTGATAGCCTCCTCTTCTATTCTGCCTCACCCACAATCTCCCTGCCATACACACACAGTTTGTTCTCCATACAGCAACCAGGAGGACCCTTTAATAAACAGAAGTCAAATGAGATTACTCCTTTGATTAAAACACTGCTGGAATTCCCCATCTACTCAGCATAAAAGTCAAAATCCATACAATGGCCATTTGCTGGTCCCTGGGCTTGAAATGCTCTTCTCCTAGACATGTTTCTACCTGGTTAACTCCCCCAATTCATTCAGGTCTTTGTGCAAATGCTCCCTCAACAGAGAGAGTTTCCTTGATACCAAAATGGCACACTACATCAT
>NW_007775135.1:0-711 GCF_000696425.1 Galeopterus variegatus | reverse complement strand
TACTCCTTTGATTAAAACACTGCTGGAATTCCCCATCTACTCAGCATAAAAGTCAAAATCCGTACAATGGCCATTTGCTGGTCCCTGGGCTTGAAATGCTCTTCTCCTAGACATGTTTCTACCTGGTTAACTCCCCCAATTCATTCAGGTCTCTGTGCAAATGCTCCCTCAACAGAGAGAGTTTCCTTGATACCAAAATGGCACACTACATCATCATAGTCTACCCCATTCACTACTCCTTATATTTTTTAGATCGCTACTTAACATATTCGTAGATATATGACTTGATCACTTAATACTTGCTATCTAATATGTATATAAATTTATAGTTTTTTGTCTGTGTCCCCATATTAGAATGTAAGTTTCACTAAATCTGTATCCCACAACACTTGGAATGATGGCTGGAATATAATAGGTATTCAATAAATATTTGTTGCATGAAAGAATGAAAGGACCTTCACTGTTAAATTCCTGCTTTCAGAAGATTTTCCTTACTCTGCCCCCTACACACACGTGCGCGCACGAGCACACACACACACACACACACACACACAGGGTACTTCAAAAAGTTCGTGGAAAAATAGAATTAAAAGATAATATGAAACTTTCCATGAACTTTTTGAAGTACCCTCGTATATATTAAATATTTCAGATTTTATGGATGAATCAAAGTTATAGGCATTTCTGGTTTTGTTTTGCCTTCAGTAAACT
>NW_007775134.1:2093-3845 GCF_000696425.1 Galeopterus variegatus | reverse complement strand
GGGGGGGGGGGGGGGGGGGGTGGCTCTACCTTGTTCTTGTTGAGTGGCCTTGGGCAATGACACTTCTCCCAGAAAGTCCATTTCCCCTTGTAGAAAGGGGGTGGGGCTCATAAAGAATTCTGGATGCCAGCCATGGAAAGAACTGAAGCCCACTTGGAAAGGGAACAGAGGGGACACTTCCCACTGATGTAATTGAACTAGGATTGAGTTCTTGAGGCAGAGAAGAATGATAAATGAGGAGGCAACCCAGAGTTGCAAGCAAAGCTCGGGTCAGGAGGGCCTTGGCAAGTAAACATGACTGTGGGATGTTTCTAAAAACACGGTGCAATGAAAATGTGTGTGTAGTACTGAATTACTTTCCAAATGGCAAATTCCTGGCAAGTAATCTTTCCCACCTTCTACTTTTTTTTTTGGCTCCTGTGGGGAGGAGGAGGGTGGGGTAGAGAAGAAATGCAACAGGGTGACCCTCCAGTTAAAAGTGAAAAAGAGGCAGCAAAGGGACACGCCATAAGCAGTCGGGCCCTAAAATAGCTGCACACACAGAAAGTTAAGCAGATAATTGAAGGGAAAATATTGAGGCTACTGCTGAGATTCCACGGGGGGGGCCTTATTTGGCCCCTCAGTCCCTTTCATCTGAGAAGGGCCTCTGTTCCTTGTGATAACCACAAGCAGCCTTCTCAGCCTCCTTCTTCTACAGCAGAAGAAACCACAGGGCCAGCCCCTTCCTTTGTCTCTCTGATGAGGCCATTATCAGAGGCACTGTGGCATTTTGTTACTAATGATGAGCTTGTTATTGGTGGGGTAGAGCCTATTAATTTAGGTTATTCGTCAAATCCTCCAGCATGGAGTTGAATGAGACATGTGATTTGGATACACTAATGACTATGTTTAGTTATGAGCAATGGGGAGTTTCTATAGAATCTGTCCCTTCTCTCCTGGCAGCGGCCTTTTGTAATGCATTGATCCAGAGCCTGGAGTCTAATCCTTTAACCAAAATAGCCTGGAGGGCAGCAAAGCCTTTGCTGATGGGAAAAATCCTCTTTACTCCAGATTCTCCTGCAGCACGAAGGATAATGAAGAATGTAAGATCCCAGCTGGTCTTGTCCCTTGTACCTTGGACCTCCCAGAAGAATGTGTGTGTGTGTGTGTGTGTGTGTGTGTGTGTGAGTGTGATGTGCCCTCCTGGCAGCAAGTCTCATGTTTGTTTTCTGCTAAGTGGACTCTTGGGTTTCCTCCCCCATCCACAGTCATCTTTGGAATGCTTTGCTCCAGTGCCCCTGCCTGGGCCCTCCCCTGTCTATGGCAGCCTACAATGAGGTTTTCTTCCCCACTGCCTAAATTATATCCCCAATGGAAGGGCTGACAATTCTCTGAATCCTGGCTACCTGGAACATACAAAGATAGGGAGGGAGGAAGGAAGAATATTTGCTTCCAGGGAGTCCAAATCGAGCTTTAATGAAGTTCTGAGACAATAACATCATCAATATTACATGTACCTATGAGACACTAAGAAATTAGATTCTGTTGATCCGGGAAGCCAGAAAATGGCAGATTTTTCTCGGAAATATCAATAGACTGAGAAAATAAAAACACTTCCTTTGAAAGCCTTTCCCAAATATTAAGGTTTATGATCGGGCAGAAAAGATACAACCAATGTTTCTCTCTCACTTTTTTCTCTTTGTTCTTGTCTCTGTCTCTATCTTTGTCTGGTTTTAGGCCAACTCAACTTTTGAAGAACTGGAGCGCTTTAGG
>NW_007775134.1:0-349 GCF_000696425.1 Galeopterus variegatus | reverse complement strand
GTGTGTCCCCAACCCTCTTCTGTCTGCCATTGCTTCAATGACCATCTGTTGGCCAGTGTCCACCAAACCTCAAGTTCTGAGGTCCCACTGCTTGCTGGACACTCCCACCCCCAGGTTCTACAAGCATATCAGACTCGTCATGTCCAAAAAACAAATTTATGTTCTCCCTCCACATAAAACCTATCCTCCTCCTGCGTTTCCTCTCCTGATTAATGTCATCAGCATTAGCACAGATTCTCAAGCTAGAGACTTCAGTGTCATCCTTTTCTTTCTTCTTCACCCTCCACCCAGCAGCTCTCATTCCGAGTGTTACTTTGCAAACACCGTGCTAAGTGCTGTAGGCCACAAC
>NW_007775133.1:3167-3845 GCF_000696425.1 Galeopterus variegatus | reverse complement strand
GAGCCGCTAGAGCTCAGGGGAAGAGGAGGAGAGACCTATGGAGTGCATGAAGGTGGGAGAAGACACAAGGAGAGTAAGAAAAAAACCTCTCCAACCAGTTTGAGCTCTGGCTGCTTCCAGGCTGGAGCTGCTGAGCACATGGAACAGGAGCTGGCCAAAGCCACAGCTGTGCCCTTCAGATGAAGTTGCTTGGAGGCAGCAGGGGAGAAGAGGGCCTTGGTGGCCCCCAGGCCAGCAAGACTACTAACAGTGTTCCTGTGGACCCACATAGGAGCAAGGAGCCAGAACAGCTGAAAAAATGAGCCACTCAGAGGCCGGTGAGTCACCACAAAGGACCAGCATATGGCCCAGACCTAACACTAGGGCACAGAATGGACAGCTGATCTTCCCCCCAGTCAGCACAGGACCACTCAGTGGAGACTGGTCAGGAATACAGAACTGCGGGGGTGCAGTGTGCTGAAAAGACTCAGGCCCAGACCAGGTTCCTATACAACCCAGGTGCACCGGATCTCACAAGTCCCGGAAGCACCTATAAAGTCAACCATTAAAACCTGAGCTGCACAAAAAGCCTTCCCCAGGGAATCGTCAGCAAAGCAGCAATTTAGCTCAACCACAGAGCTCAACTGCTGGTCCCCACAGGGTGTTCCCCCATTTTAGAAGTAAGCAAAGGACAACAAG
>NW_007775133.1:0-1468 GCF_000696425.1 Galeopterus variegatus | reverse complement strand
TATTAGCTGTAGGGGAAACTGAGGGCAGCATGTACTTGGACTCTCTGCATTATCTTTACAATTTTTCTGCAAAGTCTAAAAGTTTCTAGAAATATAGAGTACATTAAAAAATATGTAGTCCCATTTAAAGAAAACTACAAAATTTTACCAAGGGATTTAAAGGAAAACTTGAATAAGTAGAAAGACTTATTATTATGTTCCTAGATGTAAAGAATAGCTGTTGTGAAGATAATATTTTTCCCTGAATATTTATTCAAAAATCTAGCCCAATTTCAATCGAAATAGCAAAGACTTGTTTTTTTGGAAACTGAAAAAATATTTTTAAAGTTCATCTAGAGAGTTAATACGTAGCAAGCAGCTGCAAAATTTTAAAACCTAAATCGAAATGAGCATGGTTGGATTTTAAATCGAAAAATAAATTTATAAACATTAAAAAAGAGTGATATTGTTATGAGAAGATATAGCTCATTGGAACAGAATGGAAAATATCAAAACAGGCATACTGGTATCTATATACCAGTATATAAGTTATGAACATCAAGATGGAATTTCAAATTAAAAAGGAAATGAAGAATGATTTATAAATGGTGTTGCAGCAACTGGCTAAAACATGTGCAGATACGTACAGCACTGTATATTACCAAACTAAATTCCAGATAGATTAAAAGTTCATTTTGAAAGTGAAATCCCAGAAGAACCTAAAGAAAATATAAGTGATGATGCATCTGAGAGCTGTCATGAATGGCTTTTTCAGGCACACGTAGACAAAAATAATACAGTAAAATATTGGCAAATTTTCACAAATATTAAACACTCTTGTGTAAAAAAAAATCACACACAACGAAAAAAAGAGTGACAAACTGGAAACAAAAATTTGCAACATTTGTAAAAACGGGTTAGGACAGTTAATATATAATTAATTACTATGCATTAGTTTAAAAAAAAAAAAACTTCAATAGAAAAAAAGGTCCAAGAATGTGAGAAAACACAAAATAAGAACTGCATAGCACAATAAACTTATAAATAGTGTAGCCTTACTAGTGGGGAAAAAAAAAAGGAAATTAAAACGTCACCGTTTCTTACTTCTAAAATCAACAGACCGTTTTTTAAAAATGGCAAAGCCAACTGTAGGTGAGGAGTAGATGAAATGCATTCTCCCACATCCTTTTGGGGGGAGTGTAAACTGATAGGATGTTTTTGGAGGGCAACCTATGCAGAAGTTATCAAGTGCTGTAAGAAAAATTCGTACTCAGTTTCTGATCCACCAATTCCACCTCTAGGAACATATTTTCAGAAAACTTCCGCGCCTCCTGAGATTCACTTTATGACAAGATAACTTAGAAGATCAAAGATAAGAAAGAATTTAAACCCATAAAGAGGAGAGTTAATACATGAGCTGTACAGCGAATCCGCGGGACAGAACAGTTGGATGACAATTAAATATCACGTTGAAGTTCTGGAAACGGCA
>NW_007775132.1:2399-3846 GCF_000696425.1 Galeopterus variegatus | reverse complement strand
AACATCGGTTTAACAATCTCAAACACGGCTGATACACTGACTGAACGTGCCCCGTGCTTGGTACTTGCCAGGTGCCAGAGACCAGGAAAAACAGATCTGCCTGTGCTCTCAGGTGCCCCACAGCCAGCAATGGAGACCAAAAGTAACTGGCGCGTGGTGTGGACGGGGCAGGATCCTGCACACATGGGCACAGCCCCTTGGCAGAAGTTCTCACTTGCAGGCCCTGCTTCACTGCCTAGGAGACCTTAGAGGGAGGGCCAAGGCCTGGGGCCAGAGTGCCCATCTGGCATGGGGGAAGCCATGTCCAAAAGACACGGCGACCTTGGCTTGACTTTGGCTTGGGCCAGCACTGCCGTCCACTAGGAAGTGCTGCACACATCTGGGGCCCTGGACGAAGCCGGAACACATCCATAAAACCAGCTGGGAGCCCATCCTGAGGACCACAGGTGTGTAGGAGCTTTGGGGATGTGCTGTGCTGGGGGTAGTGGCTGCCCAAAGTCACCTTGGCTCTGAAGTTTTGGCAGCAAGACTTCCTCCAGACCTTCTCCCAGTGTCCTGAGGGTGTGGTTACACGGCCCCTCGGATCCTGGCTCCATCTGCTCCCGCCTGCCTCTGAACTCTGCACTTGGCCTGCGACCTCTGAAGTTTCTGCTGCCGCACTTTCCTGAGACAGTGTGAGCTGTTGGCTCCCAGGCTCGTCCTTCCTACTCCGCACTGGAGGGCTGGGACGGGGCTTCACTCGGCTTTGCGTGTTCAGTGGGCAGTGCGGTGTGTGGCACGTAGCAGGTGCTCAGTAGACGTGAATTCCAGGGCACAGGAGCCGGGTCAGGGGCAGACACAGAGGCTCAGAGTTGGGGGCTTCACAACAGGTACGGCAGTAACACTGACCATCACAGAGGCACTGAGGGGTGGGTGTGGGACGCAGGCACAGACTCTTGGTGGTCTGCAAGGTCAGGATATAAAAGGCTTCGCTGAGGAGGCGCCATTCAAGCCGGGCCTTGAGGTGTTTGGTATTTTCTTAGCAGTAGGCGCTCAGTAAATGCTAAGACTAAAAGTACGAACACTTATTGAGCGCTCAGTGTTTGCCTGGCACCGTCTTAAACATTGGAGACGCGTTATCTCCTGGCCTGCTCGTGGCTCTGTGAGGTAGGGACTGTCGCTAAGGAGCCCTTGTTGCGATGGCAAGACGGAGGCTGGTGGGACAAGCCGTTGGCTCCAGACGGTGGAGCTGGACTTCAGCCACACCTGCGTGATTCCGAAAACCACGTGGCTAAAAACCCTGTCGCTGGCCTGAGTGGAGACCTAGAACTGCTAGGACAAGCAAACAAAAATAGCTACCTTGTTACGAATGGCCTTTGTCTAAGGAGCTGATTTCAAAACTCTCTGAAATGGGGAGGACATCCTGGGGTGATGTTGTGCTCCTGACCCTTGTCCCCCGGGCATGACC
>NW_007775132.1:0-1399 GCF_000696425.1 Galeopterus variegatus | reverse complement strand
CGGCAGTAACACTGACCATCACAGAGGCACTGAGGGGTGGGTGTGGGACGCAGGCACAGACTCTTGGTGGTCTGCAAGGTCAGGATATAAAAGGCTTCGCTGAGGAGGCGCCATTCAAGCCGGGCCTTGAGGTGTTTGGTATTTTCTTAGCAGTAGGCGCTCAGTAAATGCTAAGACTAAAAGTACGAACACTTATTGAGCGCTCAGTGTTTGCCTGGCACCGTCTTAAACATTGGAGACGCGTTATCTCCTGGCCTGCTCGTGGCTCTGTGAGGTAGGGACTGTCGCTAAGGAGCCCTTGTTGCGATGGCAAGACGGAGGCTGGTGGGACAAGCCGTTGGCTCCAGACGGTGGAGCTGGACTTCAGCCACACCTGCGTGATTCCGAAAACCACGTGGCTAAAAACCCTGTCGCTGGCCTGAGTGGAGATCTAGAACTGCTAGGACAAGCAAACAAAAATAGCTACCTTGTTACGAATGGCCTTTGTCTAAGGAGCTGATTTCAAAACTCTCTGAAATGGGGAGGACATCCTGGGGTGATGTTGTGCTCCTGACCCTTGTCCCCCGGGCATGACCTCTACAGAGCTCGATCCTCCTGCTGTGACAAACCAGGTCTTCAGGAGCCCTAGAAACCCCGTGGTCTGCAGCCCTGGGCTCCTGGGGAGTGTGCGAGCAGGGGCTTAACTCTTTTTTTTTTTTTTTTTTAAACTGTTTGGAGGATTATCAGGTGCTCATGGTCCAGGCATTGTCTCTTCAGAGACTGTGACAAGTGTGTGTTTGCATATGTGAGAGACAGGGGGAGAGAGGGACAGAGGATGAGGCTGTGACACCCCAGGACTGACGGTCCTCGAGGGGAGACGGCACCTTCTGGGCTTGCTCTGCTGGCGGGTGTGTTCCGTGAACTGAAGGAGCTCCCAGGACGGTGGATGTGCTGAGCGAGCACCCCAGTGACATCCCCAGGTGTGGTGTCTGCATGGTGGGAAGCCTGCCCTTTGAAGTCCCAGGCACGGCACATCAGTAACTGTTCAGCACGGTGTAGTCCCTTTATTTAAAAACCAATTTCAAGGAGAATACATACTAGCTTTTCCTTTTCCATTTGGAACAAAAACACACCCCACCTCCTCCCCACACCCCACCTACGCTCAGATTTTGAGGGGCCCAGTTACCCAAGGTGGGTTTAGGTGACGCTGACTATGGTTGAGCCTCAAACCCCGTGGGGAGTGCGGGGGTGGGGGGTGAAGGACCGTGGACCCCCTCCTGGCTCCAGAGAGAACGTGTGGTCCCTGGAGGAGTCTCGGGTGCTGAAATATTAAATGCTTCCTTTCCTCCTCTGATCCTCTTTAGAGCATGTAGACGTGTGTTTCATTTTCCAGTGGTGCGCGTCTGTCACATGCGCGGGA
>NW_007775131.1:3161-3846 GCF_000696425.1 Galeopterus variegatus | reverse complement strand
AGCAGCCCTTGAGAGAAAACTGGCAAATCTGTATGCTGAGATTTGAAGAATGAGTTGCAGTTAGGCAGGGAAGTCACTGTGCAGACAGGGGAACTAGGGTGGCTCTGTTGGCAAAGAGGGACACTGTATAGCACCTTCTTTCCACTTGGCTCTGTTCATTACCCTTCATATTGTGATCCAAAGTCCACCTGGGATGAATCTGCCTGCCCTAGCTACTCAGTGCTCAGATCTAAAATGACCTCAGCCCAATTCTGACATCAAAACCCGTCACATCACTGGAAATAATGGCTGCTTAAAGAAAACTCTTCCTTCTGTTCTGTCAGTAAGAGAGCTCACTCTTAGATCTCATGATGGAAATGTATTAGGACAAATTACTGAAATCAACTTGGAAGAACTACAATCCCAATCCTTTTATATGATTAATTATGGCACATCTGCCTGAAGCAATATTATGCAAACACGAAAGGTGATCATTTATGAAGGTGTAGAGTATGATAAACAGCTCATAATAAAATATTAAGGAAATGCAAAATCGTGCATGTGTTGTAATTTTAATCACATGAAAATGCATGTATATGGACAAATATTAAAAAGAATATCAAAATAAAAATAATAATTGGATAAATGAAAGGCTTTTTTCTCCTCTGAAAATTCCCTTTAGTGTGGTTATATTGTTTTCATAACA
>NW_007775131.1:0-1513 GCF_000696425.1 Galeopterus variegatus | reverse complement strand
CCCACTTCTCCCCCACTTCCTACAAACATTTGTTACTTAGTGAAAATTTTACTAAGATTCTTGTCTGTTAAACTCATCACAAAGGAGAGATGTAAGATTGGATCGCAGTCAGAATGCAGAATGCAGAGATAGAAATAAATCTGTCAAGAAGATGTGGAATTTTTCATCAAGTAGAAATAGATGAAAGTAACTCCTACACTTTTTTTTCCTTGCCATCAAGACACATACACTTGATTTTTCTCTATAATCAAATTTTAAAAATCAGTAATAATTTAATGTAATCAAACATTAAACATGTTTAAATTTCTCTAATTCTCTCCCCCTCCTTCTTTCTTTTTTACAATTCATTTGTTTACATTAGGATCCAAACAAGTTCTGCTCATTGCATTGTTTGCTATGTCAGCTGTCTCAAGTTTCTTTTAATCTATAGGTTCCCCCTTTATCTAATTTTTTCCCCTTTATCCCATAAAGTTTCCCAAGATCTGGATTTGCTGGCTCCATCCCAGTAGAGTCATTTAACATGTTCTGCCATCACCTGCATTTCCTGGTGACTGGTTGCTGGATTCTGAGGCTTGGCCTTACTCAGGTTAGATTTGGCTTCAGAGGTATATGTTCTTACTTCAGGAGGTCCATTATGTCTGATTGTCTCTCTATGATGTTAGCAGATATCGAAGATCATTTGCTAGATCCATTATTTCAAGAGGAGTTTGTAAAATACCATATTCTAATTATTTTATTCCCTCTTTATTCACTAGCTGAGATATTTCAATAGACAGAAAGGTTCCCTCCTCAGCTATTTATGGTTAGCCGAGGAACAAACCATATAAGAAAGACAGGATAAATGCTACAGATGTGGGACTTCCTTAAGGATTTCTTGCAGGGCTGATTATGTGGTGGTGAACTCCTACAGTTTTTGTTTGTCTGGAAAACACACTATTTCTCTGTCATTTCTGAAGGAGAGCCTTGCTGGGGATAGTATTCTTGGCTGGCAGTTTTTTCTTTTAGTATTTTGAATATATCATTCCCATTTTCTTCTGTTCTGTGAAGTTTCTATTGAGAAGTCTGCTGCTAGTCTGGTAGGGTCTCCCTTACAGGTGACTTGATGCTTTTCTCTTGTTTCTTTTAAGATTCTCTTTGTCTTTGAGCTTTGCCAGTTTGACTACAATGTGTCTTGGAGAGGATCTTTAGGGGTTGAATCTGTAATGGGATCTTTGAGCCTCCTGGATCTGAAGGTCCATGTCTCTCCTTAAACCTGGGAAGTTTTTCTTTATTCATTGAATAGGTTTTCAATGTGTTTTCTTTCTCCTCCCCTTCTGGAACACCCATGATTCAAATGTTTGTGTGTGTGCTTAAGGTTGTCTGCTAGCTCTCTTAGATTTTGTCCATTTTTTAAATTCTTTTTTCTTTTTTTGTTTGTCTACCTGGGTTATTTTGAAAAGACTATCTTCAGGATCAGAAATTCTTTCTTCTGCTTGTTCTAGCCTGCTGTTTAAGCTCTTAGTTGTGTTTTTTT
>NW_007775130.1:0-3847 GCF_000696425.1 Galeopterus variegatus | reverse complement strand
ACAGACACATGAAAAAATGCTCAACATCACTCAGCATCAGGGAAATGCAAATCAAAACCACGTTGCTATATCATCTCACCCCAGTTAGACTTGCTATTATCAAAAAGACTGAGAATAACAAATGCTGGCAAGGATGCAGAGAAAGGGGAACACTCCAACCCTGTGGGACTGTAAATTGGTGCAGCCATTATGAAAAACGGTATGGATGCTCCTCAAACAACTTCAGATATAACTTCCATAAGATCCAGCAATCCCACTGCTGGGTATATACCCTAAGGAATAGAAATCATCATGTCAAAGGGACATCTGCACTACCATGTTTATCACAGTACTATTTACAATAGCCAAGAGTTGGAACCAACCTAAGTGTTAATTGTCAGGTGACTATATAAGGAAAATATGGTATATTTACACAATGGAATACTACTCTGCCATAAAAAAGAATTAAATACTGTCATTCACAGCAACATGGATGAACTTAGAGAAAATCATGTCAAGTATAACAAACCAGGCACAGAAAGAGAAATAGTGCATGTCCTCATTCATAAGTGAGAGCTAAAAAATAAATAAATTGTAAAAAGAAAGATACAACAACCACAATAATACATTGAACTTTCAAAAGGAGAGAATAGAGATGAGGGTGCCAGAGGTGGGAGATGGGGAGGGACAGGGGAATAAGAGAGGAATTGGTAAAGGGACATGAAAAACAATGTCATTGTTTAATGTTGAATATATAACTACCCTGATCTGAGTATCACATATTGCACACAGGTATTGATATTCAACTCTGTACCCCTCGGATATGTACAATCAACTATGTTACAATACAAAAAACTAAAAATATATATAATAAAAGATAGTCTATATATAGTGGTAGTGACATTCATGTATATATTTGTCAAAAGTTGTCATACTATACCCTAAAAGTGAGTGAATTTTATTTGATGTAAATTATACGTCCACAAAATTTGGTTATAAGGTGGGGTTATAAAAAAAGCTCAGTACTTAGAGAGGGTCAGGAAGTAAAGGTTCACATCCTCAGTCCTAAGAAGCTTAAGAACTGAGGCCAGCATTTGATGGAGAAGAGCGAGCCTCGGGCTGCATGTCAGAAGAACTAGGTCCCTGCCTGCCCTTTGCCACATTTGCTGTGTGACTGTGGCCAAGTCACTTCCCCTCTGTGGTCCTCATTCTCTCTGCATATGGAAGACTCTGGAATCCCAGTTCTTTGTGCCTAGCAAGGGGGTTTCCTTTAGACCCCAAGCCCCACCCACCAGGACTGGCAGCATCCATTTCTCTCCTCCCAATGCCTCTCCTCCCCGCCCCTCACACCAGTCATTCCAGCTCGGGCTTCTCAGCTGAGGGCTGGGTGTGGATTGTTTGAAAAGACATATGGCATCCCAGTGCAGCCGAGAGTCCAATCTCGAGGGGAAACCATTGTTCATTCATCTGGACCAAGTGACATTCTTTATGCAAGAATAACTCTTGATTAAAGGGTGAGTTTTAATGGAAACTAATTAGGCAAACTCTTTAGCCTGGGCATAATGATCAAATGAGCTGTCACACCGTACCTGATACAATGATCTCACTTGCTACAAGATTTTATTCCTCAGCAATTACACTCCCACATGGCACTGTGTGCCGTTATTGCCTGGAGCACACATGTCAAATTAAAGAGCAACTTATGCACCTGATATTTAATTATTGCCTAGTACTACAGACACCCGGGGAATGTCAAAGTGAGCAGTCCTGCTTGGGAGAAACGAAAACTGAAATCTTCTTCTGCAAGGGAGCAAAAAAAAAAAAAAAATAGGGATAAAATATGTATAGGCTACTATAGTTCCTTATTCAGCCATCTTACAATTCAGTTACAAAACCCGCTCTCCCCATCATTGAATAATTTACCATTTTTTTTTTCTTCATCCAGAAAAGTCAGCAGAAGGGGAGTTGCAGGTAAATGCACTGGGGCCCTATTGGTATTTGCTTCCTGATGTGACTGATGTGGTCTGGACATGGTCAAAGTTGAGCTCTACAAGTTCTTCCCCTAACAGGCTCTCACGGGAGACAAGGTGCTTTGTATGCTTCACTAGCCCAAAGGGAAATGTCCGCTCTCAAGGCTGAGCCCTGAGGAAGCCCCATCTTGCACTTCAGTCACAGCTGGTAACAAATGTAAAAAGTTGACCAAAGTTTCTCCCCAAAGCATTTGTCCAAAAGTTGGGGAGATGAGAAGCCATTGAGATGTAGGGATCAATCTCAACTTTGGCTGCATATTAGAATAATGTGGGGAAGTTTTCAAACATACTAGTCCTCAGAATCCATTTCAGACTAATCAAATTAAAATTAAAAGGAGGACTGGGTAATTGTTTTAAAGCTCCTCAGATCCTGGTATTTGAGTAGGGTTGAGAACCACTGGTCTGGATAGTGACCAGCAAGACATAAAGGGGTGCTTAGTGCCATGGGAGCTGCTTTCTGTCTTCGAAATGACAGACTCCCATGCGTCTGTGCCTTTGCACATGCTGTTCTCTCCTCTGCAATGCTCTTCCCCATCCCTTTATTCTACCTACAAAAATCCCATTTATTCTTCAACATCAAGTGCAAATGTCACTTACCCTGTGAAGTCTCTTGATTTTCTCAGGAACAGTTGCTTCAGCATCTACCAGGAGCCAGACACATTAAGCCAAACTATTTTCCTTAGTGGGGATTCAGGAAGGGAATCCCCATGTCTCCAGCAGCCATCTGTGTCCCTTAGCTTAGCAAATTCTGAAAGTGTCTTGATCCCTTTTTCTCCAGATAAAGAAATTCAATTACCCATTATCAGAATTGCTCTACCTAATACCAAAATGCTTAATAATGAGTGCTTTTGTATGGAGTAAACTGCACAGCTTGTGAAAACCCCCTCCAAACATCTGGCAGGAGGCCCAGCAGAAGTGAGGCTGGAACCTCTAATGATGGCAACATGTAAACAAGTGTTTTGTTTCTACTGAAAGTCATTAACTTCTAGTGTCAGCCTTATCCCCAGAGGTCTGGTTCCTCAGCCTTGCAAAGGTTTCTGAGAAACAGCAGCTGGAGTGGGGACTGTGCACATCCAAGGGTGGGAGTAGGGAGGGTCAGGCCTGTCACTGTCAACCTGGAGAGGCAGGAGGTGATGCCTCTGATGAAAGAGACTGGATCTGGGACGCCTATACTCGTTTCAGGGACTCCAATGCTGAGCAAGGATTGACTCTCAACTGCGCCACTGGCTGGCTGTGTGACCTTGGATAGGAAGCCTCAGTTTCGCTGTCTGTCAAATGGAGTTAACAAAGGCCCTAGTTCACTGGGCAGTTATGAGAAGTATGTGAGGAAATATGTGCCAGTAAGGCTTCTGGCACAGCACTGCCTTACAGAAATTCTTTGAAAATTTCTTTCTCCATTCTTCCCTTTAGATATTTCCAACTAAGACCTAGACCAGTCAGATGACCCTTTTCCTAACTCAGTAAGTAAAGCCTAATTGACCCCATGATTACTGGGCTAAAGTTTGTGATGTTTGTGTACATAAATACTTAAATAAAAACCCATAAGGGAACAGCTGAATTTTTATTCTCTTGGACCATTAACAAATACTGGTCCAAATAGCAATTCATTCAATCAGCATTAATTGAGTAACTACTATGTCCCAGGTACAATGCACATTAAGATGATTCAAAAGTGTGTCTGCACCTGAGTTCTCCAGAAGGCAGACACTGAGACAGACAGTGGGCAGAAGATATTAAGAAGTGCACTTAGGATCCATACCAGTGAAAAGGAGATGTTATGGACTGAACTGTGATCCCCCCAAATTCATATGCTGTAGCCCTAACCTACAATGTGACTA
>NW_007775129.1:2136-3847 GCF_000696425.1 Galeopterus variegatus | reverse complement strand
CCTGGACTGTGTGACATTTATGAGGCTGAGATGAGGGGACTGTCTTTTCTTAAGATTCTTAAGATGGAGTCTCAGCTCTTCTTCCTCCTTTACCAGATGTGTTCTTGGCAGTGATCCAGGCACACATGCTCATGAGATAAAAATGTCCTCCTTAAAGTGTATCTAACAAGAGCAAAGCAGCAGTTGAGGCAGGCTGCATCTTTTATGGGTGAATTTATTAAGTCCCTAACCTGCCTCCTCCATTTATTAAGTCCCTAACCTGCCTCCTCGGGTCTTCTCACAGCTCCCTTTTATTTCCCTTCCCTGGCTATGAAAATAACACATGCATTTTATAAAAAGATGGAACAAACAAAGATGAAAAATCACCTGTCCTTCAAACTATTGGGCAATATTGCATTGACAGTGTAGTTTCTATCCTTCTAGTTGTTTGTGTGTGTGTGTGTGTGTGTGTGTGTGTGTGTGTGTAATTTCACATCATTGTGCCCATCCTGCCTATATTACTTATATCGTGCTTTGAAAAAATAAAATGTAAAAATTATAAAGTCAATTAAAGTACCTTATAGAAAATTTAGAATATCCAGAAATATATATAAAAGTCACATGGTTATTTTCTTCTTACTCTTTTTCATTTGCACATATGCATTTGTCTTTTAAATTTTATCAAACGTGATCTTGTGGTACATAAAGTTTTATTCATTACGTATTTGCTTTTACCTTACGGCAGCTGCACTTTCTGTGTTGTTATAAACTACCTGCAAACATAATTGTAAGTGGAGGCATCCATTTACTAATTCATGGAAATGTAATAATTATTTCATCTTTTTAAAGTTCCAGATAGTTAGCTTTCTTTCTACTTTTTAGAGAGAATCCACATAATGAATCATAAGTATTATTTCTTCAGGGATGGTTCCTAAGGAAAGAATCCAGAGTGGGATGGCTGGGGCACGTGTAGGAATCATATAAGGCTCACTAGACCTTGACCCAGCACTGCTGGACAGTGGTCACTGGCCGTGTCACAAGGGTGACCGTCAGGCACAGCATTCATAGCCTTAGGAAACCCTCACTGGTCTCTCACCTGGCATAGCAATTTCTAAAAATACCAAGATTAAGTTCTTTGTCCCAAAGCTCAGCATTATTTACCCTTCAGCAATACATACAAGCTTGTCAGCCGAGAGGGGGAGGAGGACCAGCCACGGGTGACAACTACTGGTCTGTGTGGACACTTTTCCTCGTGCACAACTGAAAGCCATGTTGACAGATTGGTGCAAGTGACAGATTATTTTTAAGTTTTCATCCTATATGAAATAAAGTAAAGCTTTAAATGCGCTGCTGTTAACTTAAATGTCCTGAGGATTGAACATTTGCATCTTTCATTTAAACTTTTATGCATGTGTCTTCTCATCTGAATGACACGTTTGTCCCTTTCATGGAGTGACATGCTTTTTCTCCTGCCTCTTCCCCTGGTGTAAGATCTGAAGGAGAAGCTGAAGAGAAACAGGATGGTGAAAAGCCGCTTTTAGAGCTTTGAGTGCCACTTCTGTTAAAGTAAGTGTTTGGAAATGAAACTGTAGCCACAAAGTAGGATCTTCTCTGAGTAGATTCAGAATCAAATTAGCAGAATGTGCGTGTAAGTAGGGACGTACTCAGATTTGTGTTATTCACATGAATTTACCAATCAGGTTTAATTAATGTAAATTTCTTAACATTTTCT
>NW_007775129.1:0-1318 GCF_000696425.1 Galeopterus variegatus | reverse complement strand
GACAGAGGCGGCGGAGGTCGTGGGGGTGGGGCCTGCGCATGCACGGACTCATGCTCCGCCAAAGCTCTGCCCTGCGCCCCCTGCCGGAGCCCGCGGGAGGAGCCGCCCTGCCCGCCGCCCTCAGCACAGGCGCCTGCGAAGGTGTGCGGGGCTTTCTGTGTCCATACTGCAGCCCACCTGCCTCTGTCTCTCTCCCTAAGTGTGAGGAGCCTCCCTGAGAGTCATCCCAGGGGAAGACGCCTGGCCATGGGGACGCCCGCTGCTGACTGCACTGGGCAGCTGAGCTAGCACATGTTTACGCAGGACCTCGCGGACAGGGCACCGCATTCACACGGCTCGGCTGCCTGCCTGGGGCTGGGGAGCTGGGGACACTGCTCAGTGAGTGACACTGCCCAGTGAGTGATACTGCCCAGTGACACCGCTCAGTGAGTGACACTGCCCAGTGAGTGATACTGCCCAGTGAGTGACACCGCTCAGTGAGTGACACTGCCCAGTGAGTGACACCGCCCAGAGAGTGACACTGCTCCGATCTGTCGGACAGCAGCTGAAGGAAAGTCCGAGCTGGGTTCCTCATCAAGAGACTCATTAACATACTGAAGTAACAGTTTCATAGTAAGCAAAACACCTTTTTTGTTTTATGTATCAGATTTCATTCGTATTTCTTTTTTTTTTTTTTTTTCCTGACCGGCAATGGGATCGCAACCCTCGGTGTTGTGCCTGCACCTTGCTCAGCCAGTGAGCGGCAGGTCTGTATGTGGGATCTGAACCCTCAGCGGGAGCGCCACCACGCTCCCAAGCAGCACACTGTAGCAGTGTGCCACCGGGCCGGCCCCATATTTCTTTTTTAACACCCTACATTTCCCTTGTGGTTTTTAACTCATGCACATGGGCTGTTTGTACAATTGTAAAGAGTAATAAAATCCAACATATCAAAATGATTAATTTTTCTTCTTTTGTGTCATGCATTCGGTCTAAAGAGTTCGAGTTATGAAAGGGACACGTGAGAGATTGTGAATACATGTAAAATGTCACATTTTGCGTTGTTTGTGTCATGAAATCGTGTCTGCCTTAGCAGTGTGTTCTGAAATACTCTGAAGACTCTTATTGAACCCACACTATGCAATAATTGCTGTCGTTTTGCCTTCCTCTCTAGCTTATTGGAATTAAAAGGAACTAAATTATATCATGAGCTACTTTGTCCAACACACATATTCACCTTAATGCTTCCTGGAAGGCAAGATGTCTATTAGTTTTCTCTTGGTCACGGTGTCATTTAAGAAAACTTTAACTGAGTATAGTGGTAACGATGCTGGTTTGG
>NW_007775128.1:1004-3847 GCF_000696425.1 Galeopterus variegatus | reverse complement strand
TACGTTTAGGTGAGCCGGTGGTGGGTGCGGAGAGCCAGCGCCAGAGAAAACGGACGAGGGCAAAGCTTCAGCAGCGGGAACCGCTGAGAGAGTGAAGGAGGTCCGAGAAAGAGTCCCCTCGGGTAAGGGGTGAGCTCCTCCTGGGTTTCAGCACCAATGAAAGAACGACAGGACCCGAGCTGACAGTTCACTGGAGAAGTTCCGCTTTATTTGGGGGAGAAGCATACATTTATATAGAGCTGGGTTCCGGGAGAGGGTGGTTAGTATACGGGGCGGTAGTTGATTGGCCGGGGGTGGGTAATGATTTCTGATAGGCTGCACCTTGGTGCCGGCGAGATTGTTAGGACCCGGAAGAGAAAAACGCTATGTTTTAGGGAGTGCCTCCTTTGGGGTCTTCTATGGAGCCTTACAGGCAGGATTTGGGGAGGGTCATAAACAGAGCTTATAAAGGAGTAATGCCATAACATGCCAAAAACATGGGGGTAAGACCAGAGAAGGTTCCAGTCTTACAGGAGGTGATGAGTTTGGGAGTGGAGGCCTGAGCTCTATCCTTGCCATTGTCCGTATGGCCTCACTAGGGGACACTATCGTGTACTGTCCAGTTCAAATAAAAAAGCAATTCAGTATTTTTAAGGAAGGAGAGGCTTTGTTCACCTAGAAATCGATGAGTCAACGAATGGGAATTTGGAGTCTTTGTCTGAACGCATCATAGATAAACCAGGGCGCATCTGTGAGCCTTATCTAAGTCATATGGGAAAGGGTGGGCCTTTGCAGAAAGCTGTTTCCTGGAACGCAAAAGGGTGCGGAGATTTTTTAACCTTCACTGTTTTCCAAGATCCAGGGCTCTAGTAAAGTTCAATACTGTCACCAGATTCCAGTGCATCTCTTTGGCCAACTCTGTGCCCATCCCTCAGCTGTTGTGGGCTTTGCCCTTGACGTTCACTTCTGTGATCCTCTCCAGAGGATTGCCCTTGGGCGCGAGCCCACGAGGGTGGGGTGGGGTTCCTCCCCACAGCCAGAGGTGCCTGGGGGTTCCTCTCTCCCCCCCTCACTGTGGCTCATAGCCAATGACTGATGGTGTGGGAGCCCACATGCCCAGCTCCTGTGCCCAAAGCTGCACACCATCTGAAGTGTAACTCATGCTCCAGAGCTCCTTGCAGGCTCAGGCTGGGGCTGAGATTCCCTTGAGATTGTGCTGTGCTGGTTTCTTTCCCTTTTCTCACCCACTTACCCCACTCCCTTGCTGGTTTCCTCTCAGAGCACTTCTTTAACAAACCCCCTACACTCAAATCCTTAGCTCAGGCTCTGCTTCTAGAAGAACCCAGCCAAAGACAGCTTCAGTTTTCCCATCTGTACAATGAAGACCTCAGGATAGACTGTTGCTTTTAAAGCTTTGCTTTGACCTCAGATCTCTTTCCATCCATGAAGTTCCACAAGGAAGTCCAGAAGGTCAAACAGATTAGAGTGCAGCCGCTGAAGCTGATGTGGGGCAGAGACCCCACATCCTCTCCCCACTACTCCCAGCTATCTTCTCAACTTCGGTAGCAGCCCTGAACTGCCATATGGGTGCTGCAACCCCAGCCTACCGCCATGGGCTTCCATGGGCGCAGTGTGAAAGCTCTGACCTGGATGATAATGCCCTCCAGCTCTGGTTCTGTGATCTCTTAGTCAAGTGATACTAACTGTTGCTGGAGACTTCAGGTTGGGAGTTCTGAGCACAGGGCACTCCTGATGAGGTTGCCAGTGTCTCTGCTGGGGCCTTTTATCCCAGGGCAGTGTCATCCTGGGAGGCAATGCTTCTGGCCAATCCTACAGCCCCAGTCTCTGTGAGACCCTGAGTGTGCAATGAGATTCCCACAGACTGAAACCTTACAGAGTTCCTGGTTATTGCTTTGAATTTGTGCCCATGGATTTAACTCTAATGATCCAAAGACAACTATCTTTGGGGTGGAACTTTGGGATCTGGTGTCCTAGGAAGTTGGCCTGGATGAGCACATGCTTTGCTCAGTCGAGACACTGGTTGTGGCAGAAAGTGAAGGGAAGGAGCAGAGGCAGAGTTGCTTTGGACATTAAAATGATCCATGCAGTTAGACATGCTTGGTGGTCATTCTTATCCTGCTGTTCATGATAATGGCAACAGCATAATTGATTCCTTTCACATTTATTGAGGTCTTACTATGTGCCAGGCACTGTGCTAAAAGCACCTAATCTTCACAACAGTCCCGTGAAGTAGGTTCTATCCTTATTCCCATTTCACAGATGAAGACACAGAGGCTTAACAGTTTGTACAGGGCCACACAGCTAATGTGTTGGAGTCAGGTTTAAAACCCCGGCGTCTGACTCCAGACCACCCCCTCCTCCCAGTAAGCATGCTATGGTGCCTCCCCCGATATGCTCAAAAGATGGCCTGCGTGCACGTGTGTTTATTGTGTGTGTGTATGTGTGTGTGCATGTGTGTGTGTGTAGGACTGGGGATACCAGGGAGTTAGAGCACAAACAGGAAGGAGAGAGGATATACGATCTCTTTGCTGCGCGTGGGCACTGTGAATCCAGTCAGGCAAAGCGCTGGCCTGTTCTAGCTCATTTTTATGTTTTTATTTAGAAGTTTCAATACCAGAGCCGACGGCAGAAAATGTGCAGTAAAATGCGGGGAGGCCGCTGGGTAATGGCCCCTGTAAAGTGTTAATTGCCTATTGAGACTGCAGACTTTGTCGATGCTCGGGGATCTGAGCTATTGACAGGCCCTTGTTTATTTCGGGTCTCAAAGCGGGCTCCTCCTCCGAATAGGCTTCCAATCAGTCACGCTTCCCTGGGCCCTCTGAGAAGTGCCAGTCAATAACTCT
>NW_007775128.1:0-824 GCF_000696425.1 Galeopterus variegatus | reverse complement strand
GAATAGGCTTCCAATCAGTCACGCTTCCCTGGGCCCTCTGAGAAGTGCCAGTCAATAACTCTGTTTCCTGCCTTAACCCTTTGAGACTGGCATGCTCTGTGGGTCTGGCTTATCCAAATGCCTCATCCCAAGGGAACCTCCATGCACAATGGTTTTGAATGAAAGTCCTTACGGAACAAGTGCAGACTCTGTGCTGGGCACTGATCTAGGTGCTTTACGTGTGTTATCTCTGATCCTCACCCCCTGGAGAGGTAGGGAGAGTCCATCTGTAGGGACGGCCTAGGCTCAGAGAGGTTGAGAAGATTGCTTGAGTTATCACAATGACTATACTGCAGGCTGTTGTGGGCTAAATTGTGTCCCCCACAATTCATATGTTAAAGCTCTAATCCCTAGTACCTCAGAATGTGACTGTATTTAAAGATAGGGCCTTTAAAGGGGTGATTAATTTACAATGAGGTCATTAGGAGGGGCCCTGATACAATATAAGAAGAGGACATTGGGACACAGATAAGTACAGAGGGAAGATCACGTGAAGACACAGGGAGAAGACAGAAATCTACAATCCAAGGATAGAGGCCTCAGAAGAAACCAACCCTGCTGACACCTCAGTCTCGGACTTTAAGCTTTCAGAATTGTGAGAAGATAAATTTCTGTTGGTTGGGCCAGCCTGTGGCTCACTTAGGAGCGTGTGGTGCTGATAAGACCAAGACCACGGGTTCAGATCCCTATATAGGGATGGCTGGTCACTTGGGAGACTGTGGTGCTGACAGCACCAAGTCAAGGGTTAAGATCCTGTTACTGCTCATCTTAAAAAAAAAAAAAAA
>NW_007775127.1:2686-3847 GCF_000696425.1 Galeopterus variegatus | reverse complement strand
AGCTTACATGACTTCTGTGTGACTTTTGTATGAAGTCACTTAATAAATGATGACATGATAGGTACATACAAGGCATTCCTGCTAGTAATGTAAATGAATTAATGAGCATGGCCCCTAGGATGTGGATATCTTCCCCTGTCATCATTTTTTCTGTCCTCGGGTCAGAGGGAGACACAAGGCAGGAACAGCTCTCAGGCATACTTCTAGAACAGTTATAGGCTCACTTTATATCTAGCCCTAATGCACCTACAAGGTTCCACTCCCCTTTCTCCTTGTTATAAAACTGCACATCTAAGTAAAGCATTATTTACCTCTTTCCAGACAGAGTAATGGCTAAGGAAGCAGCCAATTTCACCCCTGGTTAGAGGCCTGGAGGAGNTGCTGTTGGAAGTCAGGATAGTGATTACCCTTGGGGACAGGTGACAAGAAGGAAGTATGGAGGGATGGACTTCTGGGATGCTGGCAACCTGTTTCTTGATCTTGGTGCTGATTAACACGGGTGTGTTGTTCAGTTTGTGAAATTTCATTGAGCTGTATTCTATGATCTACATACTCATACATATCTATTACATTTCATTTAAAGTTTAAAGAAAAAAAGACAGGCATAGACTGGATCNCTCTCAGTGCCCTCTGATAAGCTTGTCTAGTCACTCACATCAGTTCCCAGTCCAGCTGAGCGTGGTCAATGTCATCCATCAGCTTCATCAGCTTCCTCTTAAATTGATGCTCAAAACGCACATCATCCTCAATAACAAGAGCTTTCTCCAGTCCTCGGTCAATTACCTGTAAAGGTCATCAGTGGGAAGACACCCTCTGAAAAGTTCGATACCCATTTTGCATTAGATAAAAAAGCACTGAAAAGTCAAGAGTATAGTAGCAAACTTGTAACAGCTCGTAACTGGAATCTAAGAAAATGCTTATTTATCCATTCTCCGTAGAATGGATAAACAAACTGTGGCATATTCATAGCAATGAGAATCCATGATCTACAATTAAATACAGTGCGATAGGTGGGTCTCCCAAATGTGATGTTGAGATTACATATACCACGTGACTCCATTCATATAAAAGAAAGTACAAAAATGAGAAAAGCTAATCTTTGCTGTTGGAAGTCAGGATAGTGATTACCCTTGGGGACAGGTGACAAGAAGGAAGTATGGA
>NW_007775127.1:0-616 GCF_000696425.1 Galeopterus variegatus | reverse complement strand
ATAACTGTGTAACATTGTGGCTGTTGGAGCAGCACCACCAGTTAAGGCTAATAAGAAGCTGACCAAAATCTTAAAAGAAAAAACTGGGGAATAAGATGTCTATAGGAGGTTTTGAAAAGCTCTGACATATTCCTGAGAATCTAGAAGGCCCCAGGCATATTCAGAGCTGTGTACTTGCCCAGGAAAGACTGAGAAAGTCCTAATCTCTCACCTCTAGTGAGGTGACCTTGAGAACCCAGGAAAAAAGTCAGTGAAGGCAAATAGATTAAACACTGCAATCAAAGGCATAATGAGTTTAAAAAATTATCCAGCTATGTACTGTCTACAAGAGACAGTCATTAGATTAAAAGAAATAAATAAGTTGAGGGTAAAAGAATAGAAAAAGATATACCATGTAAAGAGGAACCTCAAGAAAGCTGGAGGAACAATATTAATATCAGACAAGATAAAACTTCTAGACAAAATTTATACTAGAGAAAAAGGACATTTTTTAATGATAAAAGGATAAATCCATCAGAAAGACATAACAATTATAAATATATATGCACCTAACAGCAGCACCCCCAAAACATGAAGTAAAAACTGGCAGAATTAAAGGAGAAACAGAAAACTAAAC
>NW_007775126.1:1664-3848 GCF_000696425.1 Galeopterus variegatus | reverse complement strand
CTGGGGACCCAGCCTGGCATGTGAAGGGTTTGTGACCCAGTCTGTGAATGGGCTTGAGAGGTCTTTGAGCTCCAGACCCAGCCCTAACTCGACAATTGGCCCAGTCGGCAGGATTGCCAGCGGGTAAAAGAGCCCGACAACTGGCGTGGTCGTGTAGCTTTACAAACTTCTGAGTCTCAAACAGGCTTGTTTGTCTTGTTTTGTTTTGTTTTTTTGGTGGCTGGCCGGTATGGGGATCCAAACCCTTGACCTTGGTGTTACAAGGCTGTGTTCTAACCAGCTGAGCTAACTGGCCAGCCCAAACAGGCTTGTTTGTATTCACCCAGTGTACTGGCCTAAAACACCCTATACACACATCTGCTGTGACATCATCATGCCCATATCCTTCTTCTTAGACAAGCCAGAAATCAGGTCCAGATATAACCAAATAATCAGGGTCAGTAAATCTATATAAGCAAATGGTAGGAGGTATTGGAGAAACAGCCACAGAACCCAGAGTGAGGCAGATCCAAGAACTAGGAGATACCTGTCACATTCTTTCACAGGCGTGTGCCCTCCCGGAGTGCTCTTACTATGAGAAATTCTCATTCAGATCATCCAGATTTCACACGGTCTGTAATCTCTGGAAATTAGGAAAATGTGACCAATACCTGAATTTCATGAGTAGTTATCCACAAGCAATGAGACTATAGATTTTATTTTTCTTTTTATTATTTGCTATGTTTTCAAAATTTCCGTGATAAAGCTATACTGCTTTTGTAGTGAGAAACTTCAATTATTTTTATGACATAATATATTTTGGCAAGGAAACTCTTTTAAAAATAGAATAAGGAAAACCAGAATGACATGTAGCCATTACATTTTTAATTGTTTGCATGTTTTATACACACTCACTAAATCTCCCTAAATCTAGAGTCTAGAGTTTGGAAAACTCTAGATTTCCATAGCTTCCAAAACATAAAGATTAAGTGTTTTTCCCAGAGCAAAAGAAGAGAAATATGTGAAGAGTCAGAAAGCAGACACTGTGCTTTCTGAAGGCAGTACTGTACTGTCAGATGTCTAATGAGGCATTTTAAGGATGTCTGTGATTTCCCTGTGCTGATGAAACACAGACACTCTACTGTCCACCTCTACAGTAATGAGAAGGGCCTTTAAAAATGTCAGTATGTGATGTTAATCAGCCCTAAACTCTAGACATCTTTTAAGGAAGTGTTTAGTGTCACAGGGCACTTTTAACCATTTTTATTTTTTTTTTCTCTGAACAAAGGGGATCCTTTCTAAATTCAACCGCAAATTCCAGTCTCAACCTATATACTGTGCAGCTAACAAAAACATGTTTTCTGCTAGTTGATCATTCAGCATGTCAGAGATAATTTTGTATCAACGTTAACAGATATGGTTAGTTTATTTCTAGAAATTTGTTGACTGCCAGCTACTGCTTATATTTCTTAATGTTACTACAAAAATAATAATAATCTGTACTCAAATTTTGAAGATAATGGATCCTTATTTTCTGAAGGTGGTTTTAAAATCAGTTCAGAATACATTGGTACTGAAAAGCCCTCCTCACCTGGATATGAATGTTCTCTTTGGAAGATTTCATAGGTCTCAGGCTAAAATTTCTGTGGAGAAGAGGGAAAGTTGGCTTTCTCTTTGTGTCGCTGCCTTGATTTGGGGACACTAGAGACTTCAAGCCTCCAATATCATTAATGTTTGATAGCTAAAACCAGTTCATTCACTTGAGAATAAGGACATAAATTAGTAATGGCTATTTCATCCCCCTGTAATTATTTAAACTCATTTGATAATTAATGAAAATAAATTCGTCTTGAGGGATAATGATTCCTGACCATGCCTGCCACTGCACACATATAAGCATTGGGACCTGCTGTCACCCTGTTTGTTATTGGTATTCACTTTAGTATTCACTTTGATGTGACTCACTGTTTGTTACTGGTATTCACTATGGTATTCACTTTGATGATCCAACATGAATGACTGCATTGAGGTCCCACCTTCAAAACTGACTGTCCATAAACACACTTCAAATCTCATGTCTCGATCTCTTCCATTTTCAAAAAAAGTTGCTTTAATAATACTTGGAGATTCTAGTAAAATTTTCATTTTTTTTTCATATTTAGAAAGTGACTCTTCAAGTTAGTAGATAATTTGGGTTAGTTTATA
>NW_007775126.1:0-1078 GCF_000696425.1 Galeopterus variegatus | reverse complement strand
TTTTTTTTTCATATTTAGAAAGTGACTCTTCAAGTTAGTAGATAATTTGGGTTAGTTTATAAACCAGAATGTATGACATAGAAGAAATAACACAGGAAGCAGTGTGTGTTGCTGTCCTATTTTAATCAGAAAGTAAATATCACCAAAAGAAAAATCATAAAATGTTTCTAGTTAGCCTTAGAGTGGTAAGTAAAATGGTATATGGTAAAATTAAAATATCTTTATAAAAGATCTGTTTTTAACATTTAACATGACAAAATACATTGCTGTACATTTTTGAAAATCATCCTGTGTGTTTTAAACATGCTTCTATTAGGCATCAAAATCCTTGAGAATGGGAGAGAGAATTTTTTATATCAAAAATATGGGATATACTGTTCCAATAGATATGGAGCCAGAAACATAATAACATCATGTGTGTACTTCTTAAAATATGCAATGTGGGAAACAAATTACTCCACCATTATGTATGTACCTTTCTTGAAAAGAATATACTTACTATTCCCTTGTGCTATTAAATATAAAATGTTTTGGGATTCAGTTAAAAGACGTGTGTAGGCACAGTGACATTTTACAATTTTAAATGCTATAGTACTCTTTGGAAATATAGTTTGAGATATTCCCTCCAGAAACCACTTCGACATGGAAAGTATTTATAAGTGCACAAGGAAGTTTCCTCAAAAACAGTCTTGTTATTTTACTTTGCAACAAATTAAAATCTGTATGTCTTGTAATATAGTTTACAAACATTTACAATATACAACAATATTTACTTTGGAAAAACCTCTCTGTATATAAAGCCCTACTGGTATATTATTTGCATTTGGATTTTAATGATGATTGGGATTTTAAAAAGATTAACAACATAAATGCTTTTAAATTGCAGAAAGGGTGGGCAGAATTTCTGGCTTCCATCTACAGTTATCTCTCATTAGTTAACTGCAAAGTTCTAGATAATAGGACACTTTTATTGGGAAAAAATTATTTTTATTATCATTTCCTTTTAGTTCCTCCACTCCTTGAAATTTCTCTTTCTCCTAATCATCATTAGCCCTTTCTTAGGGCTCCATTTTTTTTT
>NW_007775125.1:2939-3848 GCF_000696425.1 Galeopterus variegatus | reverse complement strand
CTGGACTTCTTTCTATAAATCTCCCTTCCTTGTACTACAGAGAGAAACTTGCTCTAAGGGGGCAGAAAGAAGAGAGATACTATCCAGGTTAAATTTCTTTTATTTCCTGTCATTTGATTGCAATTTCTTAAAAATTTTGACTCACCATTTATGACGCAGAAATAGTAACCAGTATATGTGCCACAAAGTTCCAACCTATTTCATTCTTCCGGAGTATGCGACCATTAAGGTAATGTGTGAAAACAAGGCACTGAGACTTTGTGCTTTTGCAATTTCCCTGTTTCAGAACATGTCTTAAGCAACATGTGGCCTAGCGGTTTAATCATGATTGGGAGTTAGATGTACTCAAGTACCAACTCTACTCAGTTCCTGTTCTGTCTACCTGATTTTTGATGGTCACTCTGGGTCATTCATTAAATACTGCAGTGTCCTCAGAATTCCATAAAGTAGTAGAGGATTGATAAACACATTTGCCACCTTGTCACCTGAGATTTTTTTTTTNTTTTTTTTTTGAGGATCAAGGAGTTTAAGATGATTGCATAGTAACAGGACTTCAAATGTCATATCTGTCTTAATATACAGAAAACATTTTTCTTGCGTAGCAAAATGATTATACAGTTGTTTTTCCCACCTGGTATTTTGAAGGAAAATATTCATTTTATTTACATTTTAAGTATTTCATCAGTGTTAATGATGGTAAAATATCTAGAAACCATAAACTGAGATCTGATACAAACTGCTTGAGCATAACATTTTTAAAAACTGCATTTAGTTCTCCTATGGGCACAATGAATGTAAGTTTTCTATATTCTTTAGGAATCATTACAGAAATATAAACCATAGCAAACACCATCCCAAACATAATTGTTTAAAATCTCATGCCTCTTTAGGATTCACAAACATTTTTTT
>NW_007775125.1:0-1569 GCF_000696425.1 Galeopterus variegatus | reverse complement strand
TTTTTTTGACATAAAACGTTACTGAAATGATAAGTCATATAATAGGGACATCCTTTATTGGTATTCCTTTTATTTTCAACATAACCCTATCACGTAATAAGTGCAAGCATTATTATTCCCATTTTATTGATTGAACTCCACAATTAAATTAAATTTCTGTTCATAGATGAAGAAATGGCAATACAGAGGGTACAAATGTTTTATTTAAAAATATATATTAGTTCGTGACTTTTAATTTCTTAAGAGATGGAGGAAAAAATTTGTTTTGGCTACTGCCTCAACTCAAACCCAAACAGAAAGTTTAAAAGAAGGCGTACTTCTAGGGAATTACCCAACCTCAGAGTTCTCAGGTTTTCCAGTGTTATCCTCTGTGTCAGTATTTTGAAAATACCAGACCAATAATTCTTGAAAATATAATTCTGCTTTTAATTTTAATATCTGATAGAAGAAGCATATTAACCATAATCTTGACAAATATATTCCTTTAATTCTACTGTAGAACAAAAACAGTTATTTTTTAGCTAGTCAAGAGGCTTGATATATTGTCAAACAGCAGGTAATAGACACTCAATTTAATATCTGTTAAATGAAGTGGTGAGGCATGAACACTAGAACGGGGCCCGAGAAAAGAGGGGCTTAGAGGTGTGAGGGAAGATTGAGAAATACAGTCAGCTGATTTATCACCTAGATAAGTTGTTAGCTGAGATTGCGGCACTATTACTTTTTAATCCAGGGGATTTATAAACAGAAATCTAGGTTGATTGTCTTAAACAAGCCTGTTTTAATAGAACCAGGGTTTCAAATACTCAGCGAGTCTTCCTTTGGTAAAACCCCCAGTTAACAAGAAAGCTTGAAGTTCTTGCTTTTTACTTATGGGTATATTATTTCTGACATTATAGTACAAATTTTAAAACCTTTAGTTTGATGAAGAAAGTCATTCTAAGTCATAAGCTCTATTCCNTTGACCCGCAGGATCATTACTGGAACAGCAATTATCAGTATATGGTATTACAGTTTGTAGCAAAAAGACATCTGGCTAATTGGGAGTTCTGTTGAATTGATTTCTTTGTTAATTAGGGCTTTACAATGCAATAATATATTTTAAAAGTAACAATACGTGTAAGTGTTTACTTCTGGAATCAGATTCCCATTTATATTTAGAATGAATTTCATCCATAATCTATTTTTTAAGTATATGCATACATGCTTTAAATAAGATTAATATCGTATAAAGTGTAGATTATTTTATCTTTTAACAATGTTTATTTAGAAATGTAAAATTGATTATCTTAAGTATTACCGTATTTTTTTAAATAATAAAAAGCCAACATCTCAAGTTTTATTTCTTGGCTCAGATTTTTTTTCCCTCTACACATAGAATGCATTGTAGATTTTTATTTTTATACAAACCAAGAAGATAAATTTTGTTTTGAAATTTTTGTGGCCCTTTTGATAACTGCAGGCATGTCAAAGTGTGCTATTTGGGAACCCAACTCATAGAATGTAATAGGGACAGGACAATTAAGAGTTACCAAAGAATTACGGTAAGAAAAAAAAAAAAGAAAAAAA
>NW_007775124.1:3073-3849 GCF_000696425.1 Galeopterus variegatus | reverse complement strand
AATAAAGTTAATGTATGACAAGTTCAATCTAATATCATACTCAACAGTGAAAGGTTGAAAGATTTTCATCAAGTTCAGGAATAGAAAAGAATAGCCACCCTTTTCACTTCTATTTAACATAATACTGGAAGTCTTTGCCAAAAAAGTTAAGCAAAAAATAAATAAATAAAAAGCATCCAAATCAGAAAGAAAGAAGAAAATAAAATATTTAGAAATAAATTTAATCAAGGTGGTGAAATGTGTGTGCACTGAAAGGTAAAAACTTTGAAGAAAGAAATTGAAAAATAAATGGAAATATTTGGTGCTTATTATGTTGAAGAATTGATATTGCTAAAATACACATAATGCCCAAAGTGATCTACAGATTCATTGCAATCTCTATCAAAATCCTATACCATTTTTTCACATAAATAGAAACAAATTCTAAACTTTGAATGGAACCACAAAAGACCCCAAATAGGCAAATTAAAATTGAGTGAAGAGAACAAAGGTGATACCTGATTTAAAAATATAATATAAAGCTCTAGTAATCAACACAGCATGCCACTGGCATAAAAAGAGATACAAAGACCAATGGAATAGAATAGAGTGTCCTAAAGGAAACCCATACATTTATGGTGAATTGATTTTGACCAAAATATCATTAATGCACAATGGGAAATCAATAGCTTCTTTAAGAGTGTCAGAAACACTGAATATCTACATCCAGAAAAACGAAAATGGACCATAGTTTACCCAGGTGAAAAAAAAAAAAAACCTACAATAAATAAAGAATT
>NW_007775124.1:0-891 GCF_000696425.1 Galeopterus variegatus | reverse complement strand
AACCCCCTGACACCTGCAGCCAGTCCAGCGGTGAGCACTGAGCCACTGCAGGAAGTGCCCCTGGCTGTCCTGCTAAGGATGGCAGGGGCCATTGGGCCTCAGCCACATACCCAACACATGCAACCAGCCCAGTGACCACCACAAAGCCGTTCCAAGGAGGGCCCTGGGTTCCCAAGCTGGGACAGTGGGTGGTGAGGGCTTTTATCACACCTGCCTGACATTTGACCCAGTCCAGCAATGAGCAAGACACTGTTGGATACCCCCAGTCTCTCCTGTGGGAATGAGGGGATGCCACAGGCCTCAATACCACCTCTCCTCCTTCCTCCTTCTTCAACCCCATTTCCTTCCCCTTTCTTCTCTGCCCCTCCCTCCCAACTGCACTGCAACAACATGCTAGAATGTAAAAAATAATATTAATAAAATTACATTTTCCTTACAAAAAAACTGGAGATGGAAAATGGGGGCGTAGGAGACGGGAGATGGAAGTGGATTAATGAGGATTTGGTCAACAGACACAAAAAATGACTGCATATTGTAATGATGAATAACCTAACTATACTGATCTAACCACCACACATTGAAAACAAGTATTGAAAATCAACATTGTACCCACCTGTATGTACAGCAATTAAAGAAAAACAAACAGCAGGATACTTTTCATCCTTAAAAGAAAAATGCATGAACCTGGAGGACATTATGCTGAATGAAATAGGGCAGGCACAGAAAGACAAAAACTGCATGAACTCATTTATATGTGAATCCAAAATTGTCTCACTCATAGAAACAGAGTACCATGGTGGTTATCTGGGGGTCAGAGTGGGTGACAAAAAGACATATGTTGGTCAAAGGATAAAATATTTCAGATGGACAGAACAAGTAATTTCAGGATAT
>NW_007775123.1:3397-3849 GCF_000696425.1 Galeopterus variegatus | reverse complement strand
TTTTTTATAAAAATAGAAGTCAATCTAAATAGAGATTTATAGTAAGCTTATGATTTAGAAGACTTAGAGATACAAATTTGTGTTTTCTTTCCAAATGGATCTATAGAATGACTGTAATTTTACCCTAAATCCAAACAAGGATAAGGCTAAAATTTCTTTGGAAAGGTGAAGGCCCAAAAATATATCAATCCCCCTGCAAGAAAAATAATGCATTTTAAGGAGTTGTTCTACTAGATATCAAAGCATATTAGTTATAGGTGCTAATCATTAAAACAAATAGAATCATATATGGAATCTTGACATTGACTCAAACATATATGAACACTTACTATATGAAAAATATAACACCATAAGCAGTGTATAGGGAGTGACTTTTCTGTAAATACTATTTGGAAACATATATATTCACATAAAAATACCAATGACATTCTTCACAGAAGTAGAAAAAACAA
>NW_007775123.1:0-1509 GCF_000696425.1 Galeopterus variegatus | reverse complement strand
ACATTAGTACTGCCAATATGAAAAACAATATGAAGGTTTCTCAAAAAACTGCAGCTATATCTACCATATGATCCATCAATCCCATGTCTGGTAAATGTATATATGCTCAAAAGAATGGAAATCATCATGTTGAAGGGATACATGAACTCCCATGTTCATCATAGCTCTATGTAAGATATGGAATCAACCTAAATGTCCATTCACAGATGATTGGAAAAAGAAAATGTGATACACACACACACACAAACACATACACACACAGTGGAATATTACTCAGCCATAAAAAAGAATAAAATTCCGCTCTTCACTGCAACATGAATGAGCTTGGAGAAAATTATGCTAAGTGAAATATATCAGGCACAGAAAAAGGAATATTGAATGTCCTCACTAATAAGCAGGAGGTAGCAGAGAAGGAAGGAGGGAAAAATAGACCTCAGGTGTACACTGGACTTGCAGATGGAGAGAACAGACCTAGGGTTGCTAGAATAGGGGTGAAAAAGGGTGATTGGGAACAGATTGGGTGTGGAACCAGGGGAATAACTGCAATCTGAGGTGGTGGGCATGCTGATGGTATTGATCTGACCATCACATCTTGAGCACAGGTGCTGATGGTCATCTCTGTGCCGCATGAATGTGTATAATCAATAAAGACATTTATAAAACCAAAAAGTAGAATTTAAAACATAAATCACATTAAAACACAAAGTCAGTCCATTTTCATATTACACAAAAATAAATCCCAGGTTAATCAGGAAATGAATCTGAAAATCAAAATAAAAAGACAAAGTAAAATGTAAAATACAGTATAATTTGATATAATCCCATTCATTTATTTTTCCTTTGGTTGCCTATGCTTTGGGGGTCATATNTAATCAGGAAATGAATCTGAAAATCAAAATAAAAAGACAAAGTAAAATGTAAAATACAGTATAATTTGATATAATCCCATTCATTTATTTTTCCTTTGGTTGCCTATGCTTTGGGGGTCATATGTATGAAGTCTGTACCCACTCCTACTTCCTGGAGTGTTTCCCGTGTTTTCTTTAAGAGTTTTAATTGGTTCAGGATGTATATTTAAGTTTTTAATCCATTTTGCATTGATTTGGGTATATGGTGAGAGTTACAGGCCTAGTTTCATTCTCCTGAATATGAATATCCAGTTTTCCCAGCACCGTTTGCTGAAGAAGAAATCCCTTCTCGAGGGTGTAGACCTGGTGCCTCTGTCAAAGATCAGAATGTTGTAGGTATATGGGGTGATTTCTGGGTTCTCTATTCTATTCTGGTGATCTATGTGTCTGTTTTTATGCTAGCACCATGCTATTTTGGTTATTATAGCTTTTTGGTATAGTTTAAAGTCAGGAAGTGTTAGTTTACTTCTTTTTCTCAGGATTGCTTTGGTTATTAATTTTTTTTGTTAGCCCATTTAAATGTCTAGATATTTTTTTTTTCCATTTTTGAAAGAAATGTCATTGGAATTCTGATAGGGATTGCATTGAATCTGTAGATCAC
>NW_007775122.1:0-3851 GCF_000696425.1 Galeopterus variegatus | reverse complement strand
AAGTCTATTTCAAAATTTGTATACCAATAATTAAGAAAGCACCATCCTAGAAACTGTTCCAGATAAAGCAAATACATTTCAGTCCTAGCCTCAAAAGAGTTTATATCTAGAATGAAGAGAAAACATGTATAAAAATAACAAGAGAATGAACAAGAAGTCAAGGAGCAAGAAAAAAGGAAATGTGGAATGAATGCAGACCTTCCCAGATTCCACGTTCAAAGTTGATGAACTTTGGTGTTCAAAGAACATGAGAGTGTTATTGCTTTTGCTGTTTATTTGTCCCCTCCTAGGGGCATAGTGATTTAAAGTCTTACTGACTTTTGTCAGATACTTTTTCTGCATCTATTGAGATAATCATATATATTGATTTTGCTGATATGGTGGATGTCTCTGGGTCATATTCTAAATGAAAATATGGAGGTGTAAGGAAGGCTTAAGTAAAAGTATTTTACCTCTTTGTTATTCATTGTGCTTTATTTTCTCAAAAGGGCTCTGTGCTTATTCAAGGTCAGAGGGAGCTCTTGAGAATGAGACGTGGCAGGAGGTGCAGCCCCTCAGTTGCTCAGTGCGGATCCTGCAGGTTCCATCCCTTCTGCCTTGGCTTATCTTTCTCCCCTGTCCCAGGGAATCCATAATCCCATTTGGAGGGATATACTGCGGGAGGGAGGTGAGGGAAATATATGTCCAGTTGCTCAGTGCGGATCCTGCAGGTTCCATCCCTTCTGCCTTGGCTTATCTTTCTCCCCTGTTCCAGGGAATCCATAACCCCATTTGGAGGGATATACTGCGGGAGGGAGGTGAGGGAAATATATGTCCGGTGTGCCATTTGCTGAATTCATTGATTGAACACTTGCTTTGAACTGGACACGTGCTAGTATTGGAGAAATAATAATGAATAAGACATGGCCTCTACTCTCATAATGCTTAGAGTTGAGAGGGGAACAGGTAGTATGTGTGTGAAGTAATGCATTTATAGTTTCCAAGGTAGACATTCCAAACATATTTGTTTTTTGAAACGTTGTTGTATGTGTGGACATATTGTATTGAACTACTAGAATAATACCTTAGGTAAACTATGCATTACAAGTGCTCTTATGTGCTACATAACTAACCACCATTAATTTGTTAAAAACCAAGTTTCAAAAACTAATCACACTTGTCTTTAAAATGCAATTCATTGGCAATTGAAATTCTTCAACTATAATCCTTATTCTCTGAATTTATATGTCTTTTTTATATATGCCTGTCATGAAAAAATTACTTCTTCATTAATATGTTCCAGTATTTCTTCCTCCTGTGAGTATTGATTGACAAAATAATAAGGGCAAAATTTGAATGAAGCAGACTTGTGTCTGAGAGGGCTACATGGTGAGCAATCTGCTTAGAAAAGACACGCCGTAAGGGCATTGTGGTGATTAATTTTGTGCAAACCTGATGAAGACATGTAGCCCAATTGTTTGGCCATAGAGCAGTGAAGGCATTTTGTACATATGATTAACATCCACGATCAACTGATTTTAAGTAAAGGAGACCATCCTTGATAACGTGAGTGGCCTCATCCAATCATTTGAAGGCCTTAAGAGCAAAGACTGAGGTTTCCTGGAGAAGTAAGAATTCTACCTTAGGACTGTAACATACAAACCCTGCCCGAGCTTCCAGCCTGCCCTGGACTTACAGCCACCCACAATCACATTAGCCAGTTCCTTAAAACAACTCTCTCTCTTTCATACTGGTTCTGTTCCTTCTCTGGAAAACCTGACTAATACAGGGATTAATTCAATAAAAAAGAAAGTGACTAGAAGGGGCTTAAAACAGTGTAATTCACAAAACTAAGAGATTAAGAAAAAAAATCCTCTCACAGAACTGTCCTGGGCAGGGAAGAATTAGGAGCATTACTAGGGGGTTTTCTCTACAGAACCTGTCTGCTGTCCAGTCACCTTTGGTTGAGCTCTCAGAGTGTCACTTAGGCATGAAACAGGGATGTACTACAGCCCAGAAAGACAGAACGAGAAAGACCAAGGTATAGGATGCAGCCCTCGGTTGCTCATTTAAAACCTGGTATCTACAAAAACAGATCCTACATTTTCATCCTTATTGAGCTAGGTTCAGGATTAAGCTAGATACTATGAAACAACCACCAAAATAGAGTCAACGGCTGATGCAATGTCCACCAGATGCAGTGATGTCTGTGCAGACAGTGGATCACCAGGGTGTCCCTGTGCTAGTTGACCTTTCCTGTTGGCAAGGACTTAGACACCATCTGGGGACTTTTCAGAAATCCCTAAAGTGACTTTGCAGCAGGTATAGAATCCTACATGAACTTACTTCTGGTGTGTGTTGTAAATGAATGAAATATAGTGTTCACATAGTCTTGTTACTAAAAGCAAAATCATTTGAAACATTTAGAAATAAATAGCTGCTGTGGGTAGATTATAAGGCTAAATAGTGTTTTATATATCATATAATCCCCACGTGCTCATTCACTATTCAAAAACCTCAATATCCATAACAGTTTTGCCAAAACTAGCATCACACAGATCATTTAGGTTTTCTGTCTTGCTAGGAGTTAATACAGGAATGCCTAAGTAAAAATTATGTCTTCTATTGCAACCAGAAATCCAATTCTTGAGAATGGGTTTCTTGCTTTAAAGTTTAAACAATTTCAAAATCTTCACAGATTTAAACACAAACAACCACACAGGGTCCAAAAAGAAGAGCCTTTTTTCTAAGCGATGACTCCTTCTGTCCTTTGTGATTAATTGAGCACAAATGTCACAAAGCAGAGCACACTTATGCTTTCAAGTCTATCAAAGCAATAAGAACTTCATAAAGAGCATATTTTGGAGTCCCTACTATTTTAAGTCTTCTCCCATCCTCATCCAAACTGGGTCACTGAAACAAAACCCAGATGAAAATTATCAAAATGATTGAAAACATCATTTCACCATGTGTAACATAAGCTAATATCTATATCTATAATGTTCAAGACCTCTTTTTTTCCTCCCTTCAAATTTTCCTTCCTTCATTTCCCCATGCCCCAACCACCCACCTCTCTCACCTCAGTTCCTACCTTCTCCTGCTCACAAATCACACCAAAACATCAAGACCTCTTTTTTTCCTCCCTTCAAATTTTCCTTCCTTCATTTCCCCATGCCCCAACCATCCACCTCTCTCACCTCAGTTCCTACCTTCTCCTGCTCACAAATCACACCAAAACGTAAAAACACATCAGCAGATGATCCATTACTAAGTCCAGAGCAAAAATACCCTGATTCCCTGATTATTTGCCCACTAACATAGGTTATGTTCCAGCAACTGGGAAGGGGCAGATGGCACACAGCCTTCTGTTTCTGGAGCATTCCTGCTGCTGGTGTTCTCTGGGTAGGAGTGCCCATATTTGCATGTGGCAGGAAGTTGTCTCCTTGCTGAAAACAGCATGAGCATCTGTGGGTCATTAATCTTTGAGGAACAGTTGACATTTCAGTTCCTCCAGTTGTAGATATCCAGCAAGAATTACTTACATCCATGCAATTTATTAAATTTCACTGACAGTGTGCCCATCATTGTCGAATTTTAGGTAAAACACATAATGATCAAGAAGACATAGGGGTCCCTGCCTATAAGAAACTTAACAGCCTGATGATGGCAAAAAGTTCTAGACTCAAACATCTATAATGTCTACCAGAATAAGCTAACATTTTCTTTCATTTGCTCGTGTCCTAGATGCCAAAGTAATGACAAGTGTAGTTGAAAATGTCAGAATGTGGGCCGGCCCGGTAGTCCACTGGACAGTGCGCCACTTGGGAGCACGGTGGCGCTCCCGCCGAGGGTTTGGATCCCATGTGGAGACC
>NW_007775121.1:0-3851 GCF_000696425.1 Galeopterus variegatus | reverse complement strand
GGTAAGAAAGATTATGTCTGTAATACAGGAGATCCCTTAGGGCATCTCTTAATATTACCATGACCTGTCATTAAAGTCAGTGGAAAATTACAGCAACCCAATTCAGGCAGTACTACTAATGGCCCAGATCCTCAGGAATGACAGTTTGGGTCACAACACCAGGTAAAGAACCACAATCAGCTGAAGTGCTTGCTGAGGGCAAAGGGAGTCCAGAATGGGAAGCAGAAGAAGATGGTTATATATACCAGCTATGACCCTGTGACCAATTACAGAAACAGCGAGTGTCATTGTCATGAGTGTTTCTTTCTTATTTTGTTACAAACATATTTGTGTGTGTGTATAGCAAATATCTTTTTTTCCTTCCCTTTCTTATCCCCTGATCATGTAACGTGAGATGTTATCTCACAGTATTTAAGTATTGTTAACTTTACATCATAGTATTTAAGTTACAGGAAATCAAGGAGATGAGTAAACACCACCTAAGGACTTTGCATCCTCTTCTGGGGAAAGAGTTAGTGCAGCAGAGTACGGTGGTGTGAAGGACAGTTGTATTATGTTTGGCAGAAGTTTGACCTTCTTATTGTCTTTATTCGGAGAAGTATGGTTTAAGGAGATGTGCATGGGTGCTGTCAAGTTGACAAGGAGTAGACTTGTGATGGTTAATTTTATGTGTCAACTTGGTAAGGCCACAGTACCCAGATTTTTGGTCAAATATTCTGGATGTTTCTGTGAAGGTGTTTTTTAGATGAGATTAACGTTTAAATTGATGGACTTTGAGTAAAGCAAATTACCTTCTGTGATGTGGGTGGGCCTTATCCAATCAGTTAAAGGCCTTAATAGAAAAAGACTGAACACATCAGAAAAAGAGGGAGTTCCACAAGCAGACTGCCTTCAGACTTGAACTTCAACTCTTCCCTGGGTCTCCAGCCTGCCTGCCTACCCTGCAGATTTTGACTTGGCAAACCTCTATAGTCATGTGAGCCAATTGCTTAAAATCTCTCTCTCTTTCTCCGTGTCTCTGTGTGTGTGTGTGTGTGTGTGTGTGTGTGTGTGTGTGTGTGAGAGAGAGAGAGAGAGAGAGAGAGTATGTATAAGGGTACTTCAAAAAGTTTGTGGTAAAAATAGAATTAAAAGATAATACACATATTTCCTTGAATCTTTTGATATAAATATATGAGTGTATATAGGTTGGTTCTGTTTCTCTGGAAAACTCTACTTACACACACTCACAGTACTCTGCTTCTCTGATTGGACCCTGATACAACACTGAAGCAGATTTCTCCACCCTGGAATTGGTTGCTCTTTCTGTCTGGGAGGTCAAGACCCAACAGTAGCAGGAAGGGCCTTTCGTCGGGGGCCTGAAGCACAGGTCAGAGATAGGAGGGTTGGTATCAGGCCAAGTTGGGTCATGGCAAGCCTTATTTTTCACACTCTCTACCCCCTGAGGTCTCTGCAATCACTGCCCTCCAAATGCTCACAGCCCAGGGAGGGGAACAGACACATCTGCAGCTTACTCTGGTCCAAGGTATGGAAATTAAGCTTGGGCCAGGTGATACAAATGAAGCATAACCACGGAGTTCTGGGAGGATGGAAGAGGGAACTATTCCTTCAGATTGAGTCTAAGAAGTAAGTTTCAAGAAGGAGGAGACTGCCTTGGATCTCAGATTCAAAGATAGGAGGGATATTTTCTTTCCAAGTTTTTATTTTGAAAAAGTTTAAACTTACAGAAAAGTTGAAAGAAGAGTATAACAAATACCCAAACATCCATAATCCCAAGATTCACCAGTTGTTAAGGTTGTTACATTTTCTTTATCTCTTTATACATGCATGCAGGTACATATACACAGATACACACACACGCACACATACAGTTAACTAGTTGTAGACATCATGACACATCATTTCTAAACATTTCAGCTTGTATCTCAAAAGAACAAGGCCATGTCCTACATAACTATGGTACTACTGTCATGTTAAGAAATTTAACATTGATAACAATAATATTATCTAATTAATCTATACTGAAATCCTCTCAATTGTCATTCCCAATAATGTCCTTTATAGTTTTTTCCCTCAATCAAGATTCCAATCAAGAATCATGACTTGCGTGGGCCGGCCCGGTGGCGCACTGCTACAGTGCGCCACTTGGGAGCGTGCCGGCGCTCCCGCCGAGGGTTCGGATCCCAAATACAGACCGGCCGCTCACTGGCTGAGCGAGGTGCGGGGGCAACACCGAGGGTTGCGATCCCGTTGCCGGTCCCGGTCTGGTGCGGGCGCGACACTGAGGGTTGCGATCCGTTGCCGGTCACGAAAAAAGACAAAAAGGAAAAAAAAAAAAAAGAATCATGACTTGCGTTTATTTATCATGTCTCTTTAGTTTCCTTTAATCTAGAACAGTACCCTGATTTTTTGAGTGGTGGGGGTCGGGGAGGGCATCTTTCATGACATTGACAGTTTGATGAGTCCAGGCCAGCTGTTATGTAAAATGTCCCCAAGTCTGGATTTGTCTGATCATCTCCTCATGATTGGATTCAGGTTAAGCATTTTTGGTAGGAATACCACCTAGGTGATGTTTAGGTATAATTTGGACAGGCTGAAGTAGGAAGGGTACACCACACCCAGGGAACAGCAAAAATTATATTCCTTAGGTGTGAAAAGGCCCAGCACATTTGGGAATAGCTGGGGTCCCAAGGAGCTGCATGGAGCATGGGGATAGGGGTACGGAGGGGGGTAAGTGGCAGGAGATGAGCATGGCCAGGGAAGTTTGGTGCATGCTCATTGGCCTTTGTTCAGAGGGTGCTGGAGGCATATTAACTTTTTATGAAAGAGTCTCAAAGACCAAAAAGTCTTCAAGACCCAAAGAAATGAGTCTCAAATGGTGGAGTTCCAGGCCCCTGGAAGAGGTATTTTGGACAATGAGGTCTTCCCAAGCATCGTCCAGACCATAACATAGTATTAATTGGCAGAGAGAGAAAAAGAAAAATTTAATTAAACAAAAAGGAGCACAATTTCTTCTAATGTCATCCTTCTTTCTTTCACTGTGTCTAACAGCTCTGCCATTAGCCATTTTCCCTGGAGACGTTTTCTCCAGCCCCTTAAATGCTTTCCTCTCCCTCGTCTCCTTCCCAGTTACCGAGGTGCCATACTCTTCTCCCCTCACATCCAGCTGGTCCAGCCTCCTTCAGCCAGCACTGCAGGAGAACGTGGGGGAAGGCAGGTAAGGATCAGGTCACCAGGTATGGCTGTCAGGACTATCCTCTTGGACAACTCCAGGTAGGGGCCTTTGCCCAAAAGCAAATCACTTCGAGAAGGACTTGACTCAGAAGGGGGATGAGGGCTGTGAACAAAAAGTAAGCCATGGCCCAAGCCAGTGGCCAAACTGGAAGGAGGAACATGTAGAAATAAAGAGACTATGAAGAGATGAGGCTGAGGAATGGTTGTTGTGGGGGTTGGGGAGCTTATCTCCTGAATTTAATGTGTCTGCAGCTGAATGCCTCCAACCCAGGACTCACGGCAAATTCACTGGGTGATAGGTATGCTCTTAAGGTCACACAACTATCTCAGCAATATGTCCTTTTAGGAGGCCATAGCCAGCCAGAGTATCTCCGGGTTTTCCTGGTTTCATATTGCCTTGTAGCTGGAGACTTCTTGAGGCAGTGTAAGGGTTCATGAGGGGTGCACAATAGGGGATGGGTATATTAGTCCATTTCTGTTGCTTATAACAAAATACCTGGAACTGGGTAATCTATAAGAAAAGGAGATTTATTGCTTAAAATTTCAGAGGTTGGGGGCCGGCCTGGTGGCGCACTGCTACAGTGCGCCGCTTGGGAAGCGCAGCGGCGCTCCCGCCG
>NW_007775120.1:3347-3851 GCF_000696425.1 Galeopterus variegatus | reverse complement strand
AGAGTGCAGCGCTCGGATCCTATATAGGGATGGCCGTTGCACTCACTGGCTGAGCACGGTGTGGGCAACACCAACCCCTACCAGTCTCTCTCTCTCACACACACACACACACACACACACAAAATTAACTCAAAGTTGATCACAGACCTAAATGTAAAACACAAAGCTGTAAAACTCCTAAAACAGGAGAAAACTTAGATGACCTTGGGTTGGCAATGACATTTTAGATCGAACACCAAAGTTACAGTCTGTGAAAGAAAGAATTGATAAGCTGGATTTCATTAAAATAAAAAATTTCTGCTCTGTGAAAGATACTGTCAAGATAATGAAAGACAAGCCACAAACTAGGAACAAATGTTGCTGAAAACATTGCTAATAAAGGACTGTAATCCATAATATACAAAGAACTCTGAAAACACAGCAATAAGAAAACAACCAGATTAAAAAATAGGCCAAAGACCTTAATAGACATCTAGCCAAAGAAGATATATAGATGGCAAATAA
>NW_007775120.1:0-2536 GCF_000696425.1 Galeopterus variegatus | reverse complement strand
AAAAATAGGCCAAAGACCTTAATAGACATCTAGCCAAAGAAGATATATAGATGGCAAATAAACATATGAAAAGATGTTCCACTTCATATGTGATCAGGTAAATGCAAATTAAAACAATAAAATATTACTACACAACTATTAGAATGGACAAAATCCAAAACACTGACAGCACCAAATGCTGGTGAGGATGTGGAGCAACAGGAACTCTCATTCATTGTTGGTAGGAGTGCAAAATGGTATAGCCATGGTGGAAGACAGTTCAGTGGTTTCTTACAAAAATAAGCATACTCTTAACATGATTCAGCAATCTGGCTTGTTGGTTTTTACCCAAAGAAGTTGAAAACTTATGTCTACACAAAACCCTGCATGGATGTTTATAGCAACTTTATTCATGATTGTCAAAACTGGGAAGTAACCAAGTACCTCTTTCAGTAGGTAAATGGATAAACAGTGGTACCTCCAAACAGTGAAATGTTATTCAGTGATAAAAAGAAATGAGCTATCAAGTCATGAAAAGACATGGAGGAAACTTAAATACAAATTACAAAGTGAAAGAAGCCCATCTGTAATGGCTTACATACTGTAGGATTTCAACTATATGACATTCTGGAAAAGGGAAAAGTATGGAGACTGAAAAGATCAGTGGTTACTAGGACTCAGGGGGGAGAGAAAGATGACTAGGCAGAGAACAGATAATATTTAGGACAGTGAAACTACTCCCTATGGTACTGTTTTGGTAGATACATATCATTATACATTTGTCCAAACCCGTAGAATGTACAACACCAGGAATGAACCCTAAATGTAAACTATGGACTCTGGGTGATAATGATGTGTCAGTGTAGATTCATCAGTTGTAACAAATGTATCACTTGGTGGGGGATGCTGATAATGGGGGAGACTATGCATGTGTAGGAGCAGGGAGTATATGGGATATGTCTTTACCTTCCTCTCAATTTTGCTATGAACCTAAAACTGCTCTTTTGAAAAAATGAAGTCTTAAAAAAAACAATTCAGCATCTTTTGCAACAAATTCTTGGGTGAAAAGTTTGTAAGTTAATTTAGTTTTGACACTGACAAGCTACATACTGACTTCCAGTCAAGATGGCGGAACAGACGGTACCCAGCTCCACTCTCTCCCACAAATCAACCAATTTGCAACTATACAAAAGCAATGACAGACAAGCTGGGGCCACTAGAGCTCAGGGGAAGAGAAGGAGAGACCTACAGAGTACATGATGGCAGGAGAAGCCATGGTGAGAGAAAGAAAAAACTGCTCTGTTTCGAGCCCCAGCTGCATCCAGGCTGGAGCTGCTGAGCTCACGGAGCAGGAGCTGGTAGAGGCTGCTGCTGTGCCCTTCAGATGAAGTTGCCTGGAGGTGGCAGGGGAGAAAAGGGCCTTGGTGGCCCCCAGGCCAGCAAGACCACTAACAGGGTTCCTGTGGACCCACATAGGAGTGAGGAGCCAGAACAACTGAAAAAAAAGAGCCACTCAAGAGGCCAGTGAGTCATCGCAAGGGATGGACGCATGCCCTTTCCTACGGGAAGTGTTTGCAGCACAGGTGGTGGGGGAGATGGGACCACTGGGGGAACACTGATCTGCCCCCCCCCCCAGTCAGCATAGGACCACTCAGAGGAGACTGGTCAGGAATATAGAATTACATGGGGTGTAGTTTGATAAAAAGACTCAGGCCCAGATCAGAGTTTCTACACAACCCAGGTGCACCAGATTTCACTAGACCTGGAAGTACCTATAAAAGTACATTAAAACCTGTGCTGCACAAAAAGCCTTCCTAGGGAATCAGCAGCAAAGCAGCAATTTAGCTAAACCACAGAGCTCCAGTACTGGTCCCCAAAGGAAGTTCCCCCTTTTAGAAGAAAGCAAAGGACAACAAATTAGTACCAGTGCAGAGTTTAAGTGGTAAGAACAGCATATAATCCTAAACAGAAATGAAAGAAAAAACAAAGTACCCACAACCAGAGACAAAGTTTGATGTTAACTAGTAAAGGTCTCATTTCACCAAAGAACACTTATAACACCTAGAAGGACAAGAAGTCCCCTTGTCTACCAAGCAAGAAAGCGGGGAGTGCTGGGGGCTTCAGCAATGCTTCCTGACACCTGCAACCAGTTCTGAGGGTGGGGGATGAGGGCCTTGGCCACACCTTCCTCACATGCACAACCACCCCAGCAACGACCATCGAGCCAATGCACCCTGGGCTCTCCCAAGCCAGGGCAGTGGGGGACTCTGGACCTGGCTATCCACCCCCAACACCCACAGCCAGCCCAGGGACAACCACCAAGCCACAGCAAGAAGGGCAACAGGTTCCCGAGCTGGGGTGATGGGAGGCAAAGGCTTTTGCCACACCCCCCTGACATCTGCACCCAGCCTGGTAATGACCAAGCCACCACTGGAAGCCACCCGGTCTCCCTTGTGGGAATGAGGGGATGGCGTAGGCCTCAATCCCACCCCTCTGCCTTCCTCCTTCTTCCATCCCATTTCCTTCCCCTTTCCCCTCTCTCCCTCCCTCCCAACTG
>NW_007775119.1:2927-3851 GCF_000696425.1 Galeopterus variegatus | reverse complement strand
TTTTCTTCTTACTTGTGTTTCCCTTTTAAAATTTCCCCAGTCCTTCAGTAAAAGAAAGTCAATCTTGATAGCCAGGTGTAGAGATCTTGGAGAGACAGAAAGGCCAGGCAGTCAAGTGCTCTCTTGGATTCCTTTCCCTCAGGTTCCATAAAGAGAAGCTGGATCCTATGAAAGGAATACAGGTGTGGGGGGCCAGGAGGTGACCAGCAGTACAGTGAGGTGGGCCCAAGGTGAAGCAGGACCTGTTGGAGGAGACACATGATATCCACAGACAGCATTTGGGGAGACGTCGTAGAGAAAGTTGGGAGGCAAAGCTTCCATGCCCCCTGCTGTGCTGGAGCAGGTTCTCCATCCTGGATGCTTAGGAGGATCACCTGGGAGATTATTAAATGCAAGTGCGCACCCATGAAACAATCAAAACAGATTTGGGGAGGGGAGCCTGGGCATCCAGAATTTTAAAAAGCTCCCAAGGGCGTCCCGATGAGTAGCAGGGTTGAGAACTGCCTTGCTAGAGGAAGCTGACCTGAGAAACAAGTGGAGGTGAGCGTGGGGAAGAACGAACTGGATTCTCTCCCTGGTCTAACTGCAGGACCAGGAGACGGGGGCCTGGGCCCGCTGGTTACATCTGCACTATGTGTAGCATGGGGATAAACCCAACATGGAAGACTGTGGACTCAGACATGGAGAAGAGTCAAGTCTTGATGACATCATTTGAAACACTTCTGAAGCTAGCACTGTTTCTAGAAGTGCCAGTTGTCTACCCCACACCTTCTCTCCTTACGTAAGCCAGGGCTGCTCGCACGGCTATTTATTCCCTACCTCCTCCTTCCACACCAAACCTTGAAGGCACGTGTGCGACTTGGGACTTATGCGAAGGACTTAATTTTTGCTTTGGTTGGCAGAGGCTGCTCCTTGTGTCCCAAT
>NW_007775119.1:0-1410 GCF_000696425.1 Galeopterus variegatus | reverse complement strand
AAAGAGCACAATTCTCAGCCTTTGTTGCATCTGTGACATAAGGCTCAGTTTTGGCCAATAGGATACAAGCAGAAGTATAATGTGGTAGCATCCAGAATCCTTAAAAGGTAACAAGAATAAGCCCTTTTCTCCTTCCTTCCCCCATTTTGCTACACGAAACATGGGTGTCTCCATCTTTGAGGATGAGGCCAGACCTTAGGAATGATGTCACGGTGAGTGGATGGGGATTTGAGTCCTCTGAACTCCAGGGAGCAGAGCTGCCACATGGACTCTGGCCTGATACTTCCAAGTTCATTTATGTGAATGAGAAATAAATTTCTATCTTAATAAGCCAGTGCTATTTTGGGTTTTCTGTCACTCAAGCTGAATCTAATCGTAACTAATATACCCTATTAAGCTTCATCTTGATAGATTTGGACCATCACTTTGTGTCTTTGGGTCCTGATGTCATCATTCAACATCTCCTCTGCCCCATTCAGCTGTCATCTGTTAATGAGATCAGTACGCCATCTGTGCCTCCCTCCAAGTCATTAATAAAAATAGGATCTGGAAAGGGCTAAGGAGAGCAGCCTCCAGCCTGCTCCAGAGAGCTCTCCCATTAGGGTCCTGGTGATCTATCCACCCTGCCTTTGGACACAGGAGGAGTGGTGTGGAGGAACACTGAGCAGTTTCAGCCGTAGATCAATGGGTCTCAAGCTCTAGTGTGCATCAGGACCACCCAGAGGGCTTGTTAAAACACAGATGGCTGGCCCCATCCCACAGGGTTCTGACTCAGTACATGTGGGGTGAGGCCCAAGTGTTTATGTTTCTGATAAGTCTCACGTGATGCTGATACTGATGGACCACCCTTTGAGAATCACTTTAGCTGGAAGGCGAATTAGAAAAGAGAATTTAAAAGCAGTTTGGCTCCAAAAGGCAAGTCCTGAGGAGCCAAGAAGGAATGGGCTGCAGAGTATCAGGGACCAGGGCACTGTGTTGTGGCTTACAAGAAAGAAGCCAGCAGAGAGGACACAGATGAAGGTAGGTAGGTTGGTCCATTTGATTTTGGGAGGCTGCAGGAGCTCCTGTCCAATGGCTTCTATTTTCTCACTGAAAAATATGTAAGAGCATTAACTATGAACTGTGTGAGGAGNGTTGTGGCTTACAAGAAAGAAGCCAGCAGAGAGGACACAGATGAAGGTAGGTAGGTTGGTCGATTTGATTTTGGGAGGCTGCAGGAGCTCCTGTCCAATGGCTTCTATTTTCTCACTGAAAAATATGTAAGAGCATTAACTATGAACTGTGTGAGGAGGAATTATGAAATGGGGAACAGCAGGCAAACTCAAGCACGGTTGTGTAACTGTTTAAGAAGTAAGTAGACTAATCATGGTATTAGTACATGACTAAGGATATCCAAATATTTACCTGCAA
>NW_007775118.1:3164-3851 GCF_000696425.1 Galeopterus variegatus | reverse complement strand
CTTTTTTACAGGTTCCCCTGCTTGTACAGTTTCTGATTGAGAATTGCTGCACAATATTTGGCGAGGAAATTACTTCCCTCTTCGGAGAGACTTCAGTGAGTTGTGACACTAGAGAGAATGCCTCAGGTATTGTGAATAATTGGGTTGGGTTTCTGTGAGAAAGGGATTTTGTCTGTGAAGATGCTGGGACAGTGGTTGTCCAGAAGCCCACAGCAGCTGAGGTGAAAGAGGCCTCTGACCTGGGTCAGTGGGGCCCAGGGCCTCTGTTCCTTCCTTAGAAGTCCTGCTATATAGGTCAGGGTATATGAGCAGTGTGGTGGGTTAAGAAATGTGTAAGATGAGGTCCCAGCCTTCAAGAAATGTTTAATGGCAGCGTGCTGTGGCATGGTAGTTTGAAGCTTTTTTTTTTTAGTAAAACTTTATGAAGAATCCTAATATATATAATAGAATTGCTGTTGTTAAAACTAGGGTAGAAGGCCCAGAGGCAGTAAAGGCCGACCTGTTTTTTGTTGTGGTTTTCCTTTCTCCATGCTCTTACTGGTCCCTGAGACACCTCAGGATTCTAGTGTGCTATGAAACAGTTTGAAAACTAGCATCATTTTGGGGGGGAAGTGCTGAATTCAAAGACATACAACCTTCCAGAATTCCTCTACCGCCAATTATGTCATCCTTGGCCAATTATTCTAT
>NW_007775118.1:0-1984 GCF_000696425.1 Galeopterus variegatus | reverse complement strand
AGCTTGGAAAAGGAAGTAAATGGGGATGTGGATGCTCCATGTAGTGACTTGACAAAGAAACATGACCAGAGTAGCAGAAGCATGGAGTCTGACTTAACCCTCAGTGACCATGGCCTTGACCAGCATGAGGTGGAAGGCCTTGACTGGCCTGAGGCCGAAGGCCTTGACCAGCCTGAGGAGGAAGGCCTTGACCAGCCTGAGGTTGAAGGCCTTGACCAGCCTGAGGCCGAAGGCCTTGAACGGCCTTAGGTGGAAGGCCTTGACCAGCTGAGGCCGAAGGCCTTGACCAGCCTGAGATGGAAGGTCTTGACCAGCCTGAGGTGGAAGGCCTTTTAACCCTGAGTGACTTTGACTTAGACCAGTCTAATGATGAAGACATTCAAATGAAACAGCCTCTTGAATCCAAGCCGATGACCATTGCAGTGATGTACAGAGAAGCCCTCCCACTGCAGGAGCATGCCAGGGCCCCATGTGACATGTGCACACCCAGCTACCTGTCCTCAGATGCAACATATGCTCCAAAAACCCTGAGGCGACACCGGCGCTGCTCAGAGCCCAACATAGATAACCAGCACTGCAAACTGACCTATCTCAGGGGCAATGATTCAAAGAAACAACATAAAACCAGCTGTGAAGCTGGTCTCTTGCAGGGAGAGGAGGATTATCTCAAACAGCATAAGTCTTTGCAAATAGAGGGGCAAAAGCTTATTAATCAGAGTTTGGTCATGGGGATTGAGGTGGGCAAGAGTAGTGCCACAAACCAAAACACTGAGAAGGTTTTACCCCCAAGATTAAGCCTTTGCCCAAAGACTAGCTGTTCCAGCTTATCCTTCCCAGGCACTTCCCCCTGTGGCTCATCAGTGAGCTGTCAGGACAGTCCTTTTTCTCAGACTTCTGAACATTCCGTGTTTACACCCACTGAAAATCCCTCTCCAATAGGTTGCAATTTTCAGGCTCAAAGAAAACAGGGAGAGCTTTCTTCTTCTTTTTTTTTTTTTTTTTGTGTGTGTCCGGCAACGGATCGCAACCCTCAGTGTCACGCCCATACCGGACCGGGACCGGCAACAGGATCGCAACCCTCGGTGTTGCACCCGCACCTCGCTCAGCCAGTGAGCAGGAACCGGTGTGTATGTGGGATCCGAACCCTTGGCGGGAGCGCCGCCTCGCTTCCAAGCGGCGCACTGTAGCAGTGCGCCACCGGGCCACCCCTGGGAGAGTTTTCTTCTGACTTTAGCAGTTCCAACTTCATTTCTGGAATGCCTGGTCCATCATCAGGGCAGGGCAGCAGCCACCTCGTCAATACAAAAAAGGATAGTGTACTGCGGCATTCACAAATGCATTCTGTAACTCTTCACCCCAACACATGGTTGAGAAATGGTATAGCCAGTTTGAGAAACTGGTCCCTCAAAAAGAAAGCAAAGGCAGCCAGATCAGAGGAAAATAAAATAGGTTCTCTAAAAGGACTTTCAGAGCCACCTCCTCATGCTTCTGGTGTTCCAGAAGCCAACTCACTGCATGAGAGACAGAAAGACATGCCCATGAAGGCAGTGGAAGGACTTGGTACTGTGCAGACAACCCATTCATATAATTTTTCTCCCTCCCAGGAATCAGAGAGACACAGCAGCTCTCCATTCAGCCTAGTAGACGGCACACTCAAACTGTGTATGAAGTCCCACAAGGAAGTCAAGCCTGTAGGTCAGGGCTATTATAGAGTTCTGTGTTGGGGAAGAGCCTCAGCCAGCTTTCAGACAATGGAGGATATGGCCAGCCCAGACATTTAACCAAAGACATTTAACCACAATGAGGATCCGACATCTACGAGAACAAGAACTGGGCTAATAATATAAAGATGATAGTTACAAACAAGATATCTGGGATAGGTAGCATAAGGATAATTATTGCTAATACTTAGGGTAACAAAATAATTCTTTTTATTGAGACTACTTGACAAAAATTTTATGCTAAAAAATTTTATCACCTAAGT
>NW_007775117.1:2300-3851 GCF_000696425.1 Galeopterus variegatus | reverse complement strand
AAAAGTGACTGTAGTGTCCAAACCGATAGGTGAAAAAAGACACCACAAGGAAAAAACTCTCCTGTTTTAAAGGAACCCACGTGCGATAGCTAATTCTAGGTATCAACTTGATTAGATTAAGGAATATCTAGAAACCTAGCAAAGCTATCTTTTTGGGTGTGTCCATGAGGGTGTTCCCATAAGAGATTAGTATGAGAGTCTGAGTGGACTGGGTGGGAAAGACTTGCCCTTAATATGGGCAGGAACCATCTAATCCACTGGGGGCCCAGAGAGCACAAAAACAAAAGAACAGGCAAATCTCTCTCGATCTGCTGGAGCTGGGGTACACTCTGCTCTCTTGTCCATGGGTATCAGAGCTTGAGACTCTTCAGCTTTTGGGTTCCAGGATTAACACCAACAGTACCATTAGCTTCCCTGGTTCTGAGTTCTTCAGACTTGGACTGAGCCATGCTACCAGCATACAGTTTGCAGACAGCCTATGGTAGGACTCCTCAGCCTTCACACTCATGTGAGCCAATTCCCTTAATAAATCCCCTCTCATATATATATATCCTATTGGTTCTGTCTCTCTGGAGAACCCTGACTAATGCAGAACTTGAAATGTATTCCTTAGAATCTGCCATGTTTTCACTGAATGGACATTTTTGGCTTTGTATGTATATACTGTGTCCTACATTCTCGCATGTGCCATAATTGTATGCATGCAGCACAATTTAAAATAGCAACCGAGGGGCCGGCCCAGTGGCGCACTGCTACAGTGCGCCGCTTGGGAGCGTGGCGGCGCTCCCACCGAGGGTTCGGATCCCACATACAGACCGGTTCCCGCTCACTGGCTGAGCGAGGTGCGGGCGCAGCACCGAGGGTTGTGATTCCGTTGCCGGTCCCGGTCCGGTACAAGCGCGACACTGAGGGTTGCGATCCATTGCCAGTCACGAAAAAAGACAAAAAGGAAAAAAAAAAAAAAGCAACCGAGATGAAATTGAGATTTTTCTATAATAGTGCTACAGAGTCCTTAATAGTTATATGTACTCTTATGAAAATGAGCTCGGGAGGAAAATAAATGATTTTGTATAGTAAAGGGAAGATTCCTCCTGGACTACATGAAATAGTTAATAAATAAGTGCTTACCCAAATTTCCCTCTTTACATATAATTGAATAATCAGAAGATGATTTTAATTAGGAAAGAAATGATCAGGTAGTGTTTGGTTTGTGTTTTTTTTCACTAACTTGGTTCTCTGCTATTCTAAAATGTTAGGTAATATATAGCATCTTACCCTCCACCCTAGAGAAAAATCCTCCAATAAAAGAATACAAAAGGTTGAAGCGTGTTTACTTATCTTTTTCAGCATAATTATGGTTTTCTCGGTAGTTTCTTGCTTATAAGGATAAGTAATGTTCTTCAGTTTTGTTTACATGAAAGAACCATGGATTTCCAGCAGGAAATGAAAGAAGGTTGTTATTTTATTTATTTATTTTTTAAAAGATGACCAGTAAGGGGATCTTAACCCTTGACTTGGTGCTGTCAGCACCACGCTCAGCCAGTGAGCAAA
>NW_007775117.1:0-1427 GCF_000696425.1 Galeopterus variegatus | reverse complement strand
GCCATCCCCACATGGGATCCGAACCCGGGGCCTTGGTGTCATCAGCACCGCACTCTCCCGAGTGAGCCACGGGCTGGCCCAGAATGTTGTTATTTCTAAATGCTGAAAGAAGTTTTTGATTTTTTTTGTTTTTTTTTTTTTTGGTGAAAGTGAGAGATTGAAGGGGTAAGAAAAATCTTGTGGTTTATTTACTTTTGTAAGTCTAGATTTGAATTCTTTGGTAGTTGATAGAGAAAAGTACATTTTAATAAGCCACTTGTGTTTATTTTGTGAATATTTAGAATTAGCACAATGTTTTCAAGGTTCATCTCTGTTGACTGCTACCTCTTTTAATCTGTGAAACAATGGCAATGCAATTTTACTATGGAGGAAATGAAAACATATATTGACTTGTTCTTGGGCACAAAAATCACACTTTCACTCAACAGATATATATGGAGCACCTATATATGCCAGAACTATTCTACAGGGTGCGGTTATGGTTTTTTTGGAGATGTTGGTTTCACATAAATATATGAATAGGCATCTAATATAATGTTATATAGTAATAAGTTCAATAAAGAAAAATAAAGCAAAATGAGTGGATAGGAAGTGTCACAGGTGGCCACTATTTTAGGCATTATTTTAGACAGGGAAGGGCTTTCTAAAGAGGCAACGTTTGAGGTGAAACCTGCATGGAGGGAGAGAGTAGGTCATGAAGAGATCATTTCAGGCAGAGGAAACAGCAAATGCAAAGGCCCCGAGGCAGGAGTGCATTTGATGTGTTGGAGGAACAAGAAAGTCAGTGTGTCTGGAGACGAGAAGGAGAGGAGGTCAGAGATTTGGCCTCAGTTAGGGAGCAGAAGCAGTTCATCTATTAATGGGAAGGTGGGGACATGGTGGAGTATTGAGTAGAGGGAATGCCAGTGTGTAGATTTGGTGATGAAGGGATGTGGAAGTTCTCTCCTGAGTGTTTCTGTTATCTCAGTACGACAAGGAGAAAAGTGATAACTGAGAATGAGGAGGGGGTGGTGGTGTCAGGAAGTTGAGGAAAGAAGAGAGTGAATGGACTAGGGATATTTAGTGGAGTTGTCTGGCAGCACTGGGGGACAACTTATGATGTATATTTCTCCAGTCACATTAAACCTTCCAAGTGCCAATGCAAAGTATGAGGGGAAATTAGTTTTGCTGGCCAGTTAGCTCACCTGGTTAGTGTGGTGCTGATAATACCAAGGTCAAAGGATTGGATTCCTGTACTGGCCCGCCACTAAGAAAAAAAAAGAAAGAAAGAAAGAAAAAATTAGTTTTACCGGAGTTGAGGTTTTGCCAAGTGAATAGGACAATGGGAAAGAAGGACAATAGAGTTGGGGATGTATACAAGAGAGTGATTATTATTATTTTTTTTTGTCTTTTGTCTTTTTCCGTGTCCGGCAACGGATCGCAACCCT
>NW_007775116.1:2427-3852 GCF_000696425.1 Galeopterus variegatus | reverse complement strand
TATAACTCCTTTCACCTCTTTTGCAAATTCTGTAGATTGTGAGAGCTATGCTTTCTCACTTGGAACAACCATATTTAGCATGTGATGTGATACTAAAAAGGGGAAAGAGATCAGTGAACCTCTCTATCCGGAATGTGACAATTTAAATGGAGTGGCAGGCGAGACACGATGTTTCCCGGTTGCTATCAGGAGGCTTTTCTGTCATCCTGTGACAAAGACCAGGCTGCTGGCCTCTAGTGGCGAGTATCTATGCAACCAAGAATAGAACTGGAGGATACCACAATACCAGAGCAAATAGTTTTAATGTGTCTGAAGCTCCCAGAATTTTCATAGCATGCATGACTCAAATACATATAAAAGAAAAAGAAACCACAATATTTTGAAAAGCCTTTGTCCAATTACTAATATTTTGATATCTGTTGACAATCCCACAGAACTTTAAATCTTAAAAATAAGAAAGTACTGTTGACCTCCATAATTTAAACAGGATTATCTGAATTCTATGAACTTCTCTGAGCAGAAAAATTACATGTCAAGCCATGGAGCCTAGAAGAATGCTTTAACATTTCTGAGGTTTTTATTAAATTAAATAAATGCTCTCTGTGAATCAGACTTTTAAAGGTAGAGATGGCCCAGTTTTTCCTTTTACACACATGGAAGCAGAGCCTGAGAAAGGTTACGTTTCTCGCCTGAGATCACACAACCANTCTGCAGAGTGGCAGGGCACCAGGGGATCTGAGCTTCTCCCTCCTGTGCCCCCGGGTCCTGGTTTCAATCAGACTCAGGAGAAGCAGGTGGGAGTTACACCTGAACTCAAGATATCATCTGATAAAAAAAAGTTCTTTCAGTGTATAGCAAGATGGTAAGATGCATTTAAGTAACCTACAGTGTCATACCAGCACTTGTTAAAACTGAGGTGCTGGAGCATTAGTCCGGCTAGCACCTTTCTGAGATTCTGAAACACAGTCCTTCAAGACCAGCATGTATGTAGGTTTCCTGTCCCAACAATTCAGACAACAGGAGCCAGAGATGAAGGACTGTTTTCCTCAGCCACCTGTCTTAGGTAGAACAGCACTGGCAGAAACATTTACTGCTGAAGGGAACATCACAGTCATGGCTAAATTTTCTCTGGCTGATTCTGAAACAGTGGAAACCTTTATCAAAGACGCTCGGGAACACCTCCCACAGGTTAGCCCATGCCAGCAAATACGAGCTCAGTGATTTATTCATTCAATAAATATTTACTGAGCCCCTACTTTGTACTAAGAACTGAGAATATAGCAACAAATACCAGAAAAAGGTTTATTCTTTCTGCCACAAAGTCTGAAATGTTTATACTACATTTAAACTTTTATTAAGCTAAAATAACACAATGACATATGTCATGAAGATAGAAAGAGGGGATCGTGTGTGTTACAGAAGTTC
>NW_007775116.1:0-888 GCF_000696425.1 Galeopterus variegatus | reverse complement strand
TTACACACATGGAAGCAGAGCCTGAGAAAGGTTACGTTTCTCGCCTGAGATCACACAACCAAGTATGTGGTCACACAACCAGGCATGGGGTCACACAGCCAGGCAGGGGCTGGCTAGGGCTGAGACGTGGTCTGCAAGTCACTTCCCAATCCTGACCCTGCACCTTTGTGAAAGGCTTCCATCCAGAAACATCAGTTTATCCCACAGCAGTGCACACAAACCTCATGCTGTAAGGAGATGCTTCCTAAAGCACGGAGTGAGTCTTGATCTTGGAAGCCAATCACCTGGCACGTTTGGGACATGCCATCTGTGCAGGACGCCTGGAGAGACTCTCCTCTGTCCTGTGGAGCAAGCCCAGCTCCTCTGCACCATGTGCTGGGTTGCAGACGGGCAGCAAGGCACCTTGTGATGTGAAGGTCTTAAGAAGTGTGAGGTAGGTTCAACACAGTAATGTTCAAAACAAGGCAGCAGGAGAGCAGGCGGCCTGTAGCCCTGCATGCCTAGCCCGCTCTCATGCGCCCTCCTTCAGCAGCAGACACTAGAAAGACGGACGACAGCACGGTGCAAAGGCTGACCCCAGCTTGCAGATAAGATGAAGGTTTTGGGTCTGGGAGTTTTCTGGACAACATCGCACATTTTAGCTTCCAAATGTGTACAACTGCATAAAGGTCTGGGTGCCAGGCAGTATGGATATTACAGACAGGGAAAGGAACCACCTCATTCCATTTTTAATTCTACAGTTCATCACTCATAAAATAAATATTTTTCATGGAAAAACACCTTTTTAAGCATAATAAAATATATTTTTTAAAAACATACCTTACGAGACTTCTCAGGGAGTCTAAATGACATTATTAGAAGTAAAAGAGGCCCACGGATGTGTAACCG
>NW_007775115.1:2437-3853 GCF_000696425.1 Galeopterus variegatus | reverse complement strand
CAAGGCTTTCATGGAAAGGTAAATACATGGACAAATATACTAACTTGAATTACTTTTTTTACCTTTTGATCAACATTTTCTTCTTTATTTCAACTCCCTGAATCTGTTAATAACCATTCGACCATGTAAAGGTAAATACCTGGACAAATGTACTAACTTGAATTATTTTTGTTTACCTTTTGATCAACATTTTCTTACTTATTTCAACTCTCAAAACCTGTTTACCACTCAATTCTCTGCTTGTAAGGCTGAGTAGTTTAGGTTCAAAATGTTAAGTGAGATCACACAGTAACAGTCTTTCTTGATCTTAGAATGATGTGTAGAGTTAAATGACAAAAACATAAAAATAACTAAAAATATTTGTTAGTGTATACAATAAATAAGATCTAATTTGTCACACCAAGAACAAACATAAATTTTGTGCTAGAACAATAAATACATAGAATTTTGCATACAAGTGAAATAAAGTTCTAATCATATTAAGGTAGAATAATATAACATTAAACTATTTAACTTAATTGCATTAATGATAACAAGTGATAAAAATATCTATAGAATATGGGCCGGCCCGGTGGCGCACTGCTACACTGCGCCGCTTGGGAGTGCGGTGGGGCTCCCACTGAGGGTTCGGATCCCACATACAGACTGGTTCCAGCTCACTGGCTGAGCGAGGTGTGGGAGCAACACCGAGGGTTGCGATCCCGTTGCCGGTTCTGGTCCAGTACGGGCGCGACACTGAGGGTTGCGATCCGTTGCCAGACACAAGAAAAGACAAAAAGGAAAAAAAATCTATAGAATATACATAAAAGGAAATGGCAAAGGAATCAAATTATATCACTACAAAAATTAACAAAATAAAACAAAAAGCAAGTAAGTAAAGGAGAAACAAAAAATCTCTAGTATACACAGAAACTATTAAGACAATGTCCATAGCAAGTATTTTACCATCAGTAATTACCTGAAATATAAATAGATTAAACTCCCCAATCAAAGAATTTAAATTGTCCAAATAAACAAAAAATCAGTATCCAACATTATATGGTCTACCAGAAACTCACCTTAGATCTCATAACACACATGGGTTAAAAGTAAAAGAATGCAAATATATGTATATTCAATGCAAATATACATATATATGTATGCAAATAGTAACCAAAAGACAGTACATGTGGCACTACTGAAATGAGAAAAAATAGACGGTAAGTCAAAAGTTATTACAAGAGACAGAGAAAGTTTTATGGGGCTGGCTGGTTAGGCCCAGATGGTTAGAGCACAGCCTTGTAACACCAAGGTCAAGAGTTTGGTTCCCGATACCAGCAGGCCACCAAAAAAAAAAAAAAAGAGGAAGGTTTTACATAATGATAAATGTTTCAATTCACCAAGATGGTTCTACAGTTATAAATATGTATGCTTCAA
>NW_007775115.1:0-1374 GCF_000696425.1 Galeopterus variegatus | reverse complement strand
CATAATAATCATATACAGTGTATATTGACAAAATAAAAAAAATAAATAAAAAAATAAAAAAATAAAAAACAAAAAAAAAACTTCAAATCAACAGCCTAACTTTAGCCCTCAGGAACCTCAAAAATTAATAAAAACGTAAATTCATAGCTTCAAGAAAGAAAAAATAATAAATATTAGAACAAAGATGAATAAAATTGAGAACAGAAAACAACACAAAAATTAACAAAACCAAAAGTTACTTTTAAAAAAAAAATCAAAAAATTTCCCAAACCCTCAACTATGTTAACCAAAAATAGAGAGAGGAAGAGAGAGAGAGAGAGAGAGAGAGACACAGAGAGGGAGAGACTCAAACAACAAAATGAGAAGCAAACACTGGACATTATAACCAGTGTCAAAGAAATTGAAAGGAGTACAATACAATACTATGATCAAAAGAGAGCCAATAAATTAGATAATTCAGAATAAATAAAAAAGAAAAATGCACATGAATCATGAAAAAATGAAAATCTAAAGAAAACACTTAAATAGTAAGTAGATTTTATTAGTACAGCAAACTTCTCAATAAAGAAAAACCCATGACCAGATGGTTTGGGAGAATGCTACCAAACATTTAAAGATGGACAAACCCAAATTCTCCTAAAGATCTTGCAAAAAATTTAAGAGGGAACACGTCCAATATTATTGTATGAAGCCAGCATTATTGTCATAGCAAAGGTAGAGACAGAGACACTACAAGAAAACAAATGACACAGAACTACAGACCAATGTCCATGTTGTATATACCAAAGTCCTCAAAAAAAGATGATCAAACCAAATTCAAAGAACGTTAAAAGGATTACATAACATGATCAATTTAGATTTATTACTCAAATTCAAAAATGGTTCTATTTTTAATTTTATTTATTCCATCAAAGTCGATTATACATATTTTGGGGTTGAACATTGAGATATGTTGATTAAAGCAATATTACTACCATAGATAGTTACAAATCATAATTATTCTTTATGCCCCTTGTCCAACCTCTCTCCTTCCACCATTCCCTCCAAAAATGGTTCTATGTATGTGACTCAATCAATGTGATGCCCCACATTAGAATAACAAAGTACAAAAAGCAGATGATGTTCCCAGTTGCTGCATAAAAAGCATTTGACAAGATTCAACAACTTTCTGGCAGGACACAGTCATCCAGGTTCATAAAGATCAATGGTTCTTAAGTGGAGTTGACTCAAAAACCAAACCAAGACACATTATAACCAAGTTCCAAATTTCAAAGACGAAGAAAAGTTTGAAACACATAGGGAAACGTAAGTCATAACATAGAAAGGAACCCACAGAACATTATCAGGAATTGTATCAGCAGAACATTTGCACAC
>NW_007775114.1:0-3853 GCF_000696425.1 Galeopterus variegatus | reverse complement strand
TAGAACAGGAAAATCAACATCAACAATAGAGAAACACAGTCCAGGAGAATATTAAACCTTTTGTAATAAAGAAAGCAACTGCTAATTTTGCTTATTCACTGACGTTCTACAACTTTCTCTCATAACAAGAGGCTCTTTCTAGCTGGTATCTAATAATGGTTTAAAAATCCCAACTAGCCTGGCTATTTGTGTGACCTTGTAACTCCTCAGGCTTCCGTTCTTTCACCTGCAAAGGGATAGATAAAATATGTACCTTGTGGAGGGTGACCAGTTGTCCCAGTTTTAGCACCGAAAGTCCTAGGTGCCAGGTAACCCCTTGGTCCTGAGCAGACTGGTACGGTTAGTTGCTCACTTTATTTATGAGAAATGAATGAGAAAATGTGTGCAATGCATATGACATAATGCCTGGCACATTAGACCCAGCTATCCCACTGCTGGGAATATACACAGAAGAATGGAAATCATCAACTCGAAGGTATACCTGTTCCCTAATGTTCATCGCAGCACTCTTTACAATAGCTAAGAGCTGGAACCAGGAAAGTTCAGTTTATTTTAGCCATTATTAAACAGATTGGAGGAGGTCAAAATTGATCTTTCCCCCCATCTCCACATTTAAGATATGCTTTTGTAAAACAAGAGAGAGACACAACTTTCAATGACCAGCTGTCTGATTGGGTCACAATCTTCCTGATGACCCAGACGAGCTCAGGATAGTGAGTCATCTATCCTTCTGAGGACAGTCCAGGGCAGAGTGTTGAGTGTGGATAGAATGAGAACTGAATAGCCACGGGGACAAGGATATTTTGTTGTTGTTTTCTCTGTGCTATGATGATGTGGATTTCGTCTCAGCCCAATTCTTCTTCCCATGGATATTTTCAGTCCTAAAGCTCTTGGGCCCCAAATTTTTCACTTTATATCTGTTCTCATATCACAATAGCCAAGACATATTAAACACTGTGTCACAGATGATCTCTAAGCACTTTCACATTGTTACATGCGTTAACTTATCAAACCTGACAGCACCCATGAAGTTGCAATTATTTTCTCCATTTTACAGATGAGGACACAGAGACACAGAGGGCTGGAGAAGGTCCCATAGGAAGAAAAAAAAAAAAAAAAAAAAAAAAAAAAAAAAAAAAAAAAGAGAAAGAGCTGGAGAAAGGTCCACAGTTTAAGAAGTTAGTTGGCAGGAGACAGGATCAAATCAAGGTGACTCCTTCAATCTTACTTTCCCCACCTGTAAAATGTGCTAATAGTAACAGCTCACCTAGCTCACAGGGCTGTTGAAAGAATCCAATGATTCCGTATAAGTGAAAACACGTTGTCAGATTTCAAGTATTAGGCAAAGTGTCCTCATTTTTCTTTAATGACACTTTTATTTGCTCATTCTTGCTGTGTAGTCTGAAACGGCAAACATTTTGAGAGATAATAGAGCTGCCCTGACTAAGTAGGTCCCCTCTGTAATCAAGACACAAAGCCTTATTTCCTTGGAATCATTCCCTTGGGGATGAAATTTAGAGCAAAGAATTGTCCCAAACTTCTCAGGTCATTGGTGGCCCCGCCTTTCCCCCTCTTTCAAATAGCACTTGTTGCTATGAGACACAAAACACAAAATGAGGTCCCTAGCATCACTGTTGAGCAGCACAAAAGTGGACCGTGCAGCTTTGAAGATGGGAAACAGATGATAAAGTTTAGGCAAGGATTGAGTTCCCATTATGCAGCCTCAAACTGCAAACTAATTAGAATTCAGGCCTGTTTCTAAGAAGCCAACCAAACAACCATGTCCTTAGAACACAGAATAAAAGGAGCTGAACATTCGAGCTGGAGTTTGCTTTGGATGAGAAAGCTCGGCAGAGATGGTGTGTGCTGCGCGAATTATTCACTACTCTCCAGCCCTTGTTTAGCATGCACCCACGTGATGCTCCCTCTGATTAATGGAGGCTGTATGTGCACACTGACATCAGTATCACAGCTCCAGAAGCAATAGAAATTTTGCCAGGTGTGGCTAGTTTATTCTCAGGTGTGGACAGGATGATCATTAAAAACAGAGCCAGATTTGGTCTCCTACCTAAACTCAACACCTCCACTGCCCCACCCCTGGCGGCATTTTCATGCCTGCAGAGCCTGTCTTTTCCTTGTTGGGCATGCAAACCTTTCACTCATCAGAGGCCCAGAGTACTTTGGAAGCCTTGAATATGTCAGTATCAGTAAACTAATGGAAACCATGTGCTCACAGAATGGAAAAATCCGAGCATCTTAAGGATCCAGACATATCTTGCCCTAAATGGGTCTAAAGCAGAGACTTTTTTTGGGGGGGGGGTCCTTTCTTCTCTTAGTAGGTTGTTGGCCACCCTGCTGATTAACTATTGATAATGCTGTTCCAAATGACTTCATCCCTAAACATGAAGGGCTCATCCTCCAAGGGTAAAGAGAGCAGCTAAGATTTATTGAACATATATTGGGAGCTATGCAATTTAATAATGTAATGACGATCGTGATGATTGTATCAACTGCTATGTATTCAGTGTATATACCTGCTAAGAGCTCTATTTTGACTGATTTATTTAATCCTGACCCCAAACTGGGAGGTAGATCTCGTCATCCCCATTTTATTGAAAGAAAAGCCTTCCCCAGGAGGGCTGAGTAATAGGGGGGTACTTTAAAAAATTTGCGAAAAAATAGAATTGAAAGATAATATAAACTTTCCATGAACTTTTTAAAGTATCCTCAAATTAGATGACCTAATGTATATCGATTAAATATAGATGATGATGGTAGATAAACAAAAAAGAAAAGTTGAAGTATACAAAGGTTTTTGGTATATTTACAGAATGACAAAGCAATTGATTGATTAACTGAATTTAAGTCACTGATAAATGAAATGAGACATTAAGAAATGAATTTGTCAATTGAGTCACAAAGGTAAATACTGCACTCAGGAGTGTAGGGTGGACAAGAGTGGGGTGGGACAGCCACTACTTTGTATACTTTCCCCCCCTGCACAATAGCTTGGAAAGATAGAAACTACTATGCTAATTTAATCGCTAAGAAAGCTCAGATTTAGAGTTTGGGTAAATTTTCCAGAGACATGTGATGGGAAAATAGCAGCAGAGAGGTATTAATATACTTGGTATTTAAATAATCAGTGTAGATTGCTCTTCTTCCCCACATGGCAGAGTTTCTAAGGTGGGAAGGACTCTATTTCCCAATAGGTAGATGAGGTACATGCTTAATGCACTGCATAGTAGCATAAACATAAAAAGAAGGACAGAAATGTTTTGAAAAAATGTGTTTATTTCATGGAAATTCCAAGTTATCAAAGTAGTCATTCAAGAAACAATCAGAAAGCTTTTGGACTTTTTTATTGTTGTTAATATTTTTGTATCTTCAGTGAAAAACGATGTCAAAATCCCAGTGGCTGAAATAACAAAGTTGTCTTATATGAGTATGTTTGTACTACACATTCACCACAGGTCAGCCAGTGAGAGCAGGAGATGGTGGGGTGGGGTGGGATGGTCCCCATTAGGGCAAGCAAGTTGGTAGACCTTCCACCAGCTGGACCACCCTTGGCATCAGTAGCATAGGGAAGGCAACAAAGGGAATTGTGTATTGGCTCTTAAAGTCTTTTGCTTGAAAATGTCTCATTTCTTTTTGGCCAAAGCAAATCTCATGCATACCTGGTTTCAAGGAGGTAAAGAGTGGCATTACCACCATGTGCATGGAAGGAGAAAACTATGTGCATGGAAGGAGAAAACCAAACATATTACAGAATAGCCTGACAATCACCATTTAGCAGATGAGAGAGAGAGAGAGAGAGAGAGAGAGAGAGAGAGAGAGAGAGAGAGAGAGAGAG
>NW_007775113.1:3606-3853 GCF_000696425.1 Galeopterus variegatus | reverse complement strand
CTGTCTGTGTGTCTGTCTGATGGTGTGTTTATGACAATGTGTTTCCTGTCTGGGTGTCATTCTATCTTTGTGTCTTTCTGTCTGTGTGTCTGTCTGATGGTGTGTTTATGACAATGTGTTTCCTGTCTGGGTGTCATTCTATCTTTGTGTCTTTCTGTCTGTGTGTCCGTGTGTCTGTGTGTGTGAGTCTGTCAGTCTCTGGGTCTTTTTTGTGCGTCTCTGTGTTTGTGTGTCTGTCTGTGCGTCA
>NW_007775113.1:1988-2942 GCF_000696425.1 Galeopterus variegatus | reverse complement strand
GTCCGTGCGTCTGTCTGTGCGTCTGTCTGTGTGTCTGTCTGTGTGTCTGTCTGACGGTGTGTTTATGACAATGTGTTTCCTGTCTTTGTGTCTTTCTGTCTGTGTGTCCGTGTGTCTGTGTGTGTGAGTCTGTCATTCTCTGTGTCTTTCAGTCAGTGTGTCTTTCTGTCTGTCATTCTGTCTGTGTCTCTTTCTGTGTGTCTGTCTGTTTCTCTGTGTCTGTCTGTTTCTGTATGTCTGTCTGCCTCTGTGTCTGTCTGTGTGTCTTACTGTCTTTTTATCTTTCTGTCTGTGTGTCTGTGTGTGTGTATTACTGTCCGTGCGTCTGTCTGTGCGTCTGTCTGTGTGTCTGTCTGTGTGTCTGTCTGACGGTGTTTTTATGACAATGTGTTTCCTGTCTTTCTGTCTTTCTGTCTGTGTGTCCGTGTGTCTGTGTGTGTGAGTCTGTCAGTCTCTGTGTCTTTCTCTCAGTGTGTCTTTCTGTCTGTCTGTCTGTCTGTTTCTCTATCTCGCTGTCTGTTTCTGTGTGCCTGTTTGTCTGCCTGTGTGTCTGCCTTTCACTGTGTCTGTCTGTGTGTCTTACTGTCTTTTTATCTTTCTGTCTGTGTGTCTGTGTGTGTGTATTACTGTCCGTGCGTCTGTCTGTGCGTCTGTCTGTGTGTCTGTCTGTGTGTCTGTCTGACGGTGTGTTTATGACAATGTGTTTCCTGTCTTTGTGTCTTTCTGTCTGTGTGTCCGTGTGTCTGTGTGTGTGAGTCTGTCAGTCTCTGTGTCTTTCTCTCAGTGTGTCTTTCTGTCTGTCTGTCTGTCGGTGTCTCTATCTCTCTGTCTGTTTCTGTGTGCCTGTGTGTCTGCCTGTGTGTCTGCCTGTGTGTCTGACTGTCACTGTGTCTGTCTGTGTGTCTTACTGTCTTTTAATCTTTCTGTCTGTGCGTCTGTCTGTGTGTCTGTCTG
>NW_007775113.1:0-955 GCF_000696425.1 Galeopterus variegatus | reverse complement strand
TTTCTGTCTGTGCGTCTGTCTGTTTGTGTGTCTGTCTGTGTGTCTGTCTGACTGTGTTACTTTCTGTCTGTATGTCTGTATGACATTGAGTCTCTGTGTCTTTCTGTCTCTGTGTGTGTCTGTGGCTGTCTCTGTCTGTGTCTGTTTGTCAGTGCGTCTGTATGTGTGTCTCTTTCTCCATGCGTCTGTGTGAGCGTCTGTCTGTCTGTGTGTCTGTCTGACCGTGTGCCTGTATGACAATGTGTTTTCTGTCTTTGTGTCTTTCTGTCTGTGTGTATTTTTGTCTCTCTGTGTGTCTGTCTGTGTGTCTGTGTGTTTGTCTATCTGTGTTTCTTTCTGTCTGTGTGTCTGTATGACATTGAGTCTGTCTGTTTGTCTGTCTGTCTGTCTTTCTGTCTGTTCCTATGTCTGCGAGTGTGTCTCTCTGTGTTTCTGTTACTCTGTGTGTCTGTCTATCTGCGGGTCTGTCTGTTTGCGTGTTTGTCAGTGTGTCTGTCTGTGTGTCTATCTGTCCTTGAGTCTGTCCGTGCGTCTGTCTGTTTGTGTGTCTGATTGTGTGTCTGTCTGACCGTGTGTCTAAATGACAATTTGTTTTCTGTCTTTGTGTCTTTCTGTCTTGGTGTCTTTCTATTTGTGTCTTTCTGTCTGTGTGTCTGGGTGTTTGTCTGTCTGTGTTACTTTCTGTCTGTGTGTCTGTATGACATTGAGTCTGTCTGAGTGTCTGTCTGTCTGTTTGTTTTTCTGTCTGTTTCTATGTGTGCACGTGTGTCTCTCTGTGTGTCTGTCATTCTGTGTGTGTGTCTGTCTGTGTGTCTCTCTGACTGTGTTACTTTCTGTATGTATGTCTGCATGACATTGAGTCTGTGTGTCTTTCTGTCTCTGTGTGTGTTTGGCTGTCTGTCTGTCTGTCTTTCTGTCTGTTCCTATGTCTGCGAGTGTGTCCCTCTGTGTTTCT
>NW_007775112.1:2772-3854 GCF_000696425.1 Galeopterus variegatus | reverse complement strand
TTCCTTTCTAGGCTACTGAGAGGTTGGGAGGTGCCTTTGCTGCTCTCTGCTGCCACCTAGTGCAGTGAGGAGGGAATGGCGTCTTGGCTGAGCTGATGACACAGCACCCCTAGGGGTGGTGAAGTGCAGATGAAGGAGCAGGCTGACCCCTAATCCCTTGGGATTTTAAACACGGGTCAGGTTCCCCACATTCTACCCTTAGCAGCCATATTTCTAGCTTCTTGAATCATCCTACCACATAGCTGAGTCAGTCTCCCGGAAGGTTTGGTTAGCTTGAATCCCCTTTCTGAAGCCTCAGTTTTCTCATCTGTTGAATGGAAATCATAAACTCTGACCCACTTTCCTCGAGGATGGATGGAAATAAAGATCCACTGAAAATAAAGATGTAAAACCACCAGCCAAGGGTGAGAGACTCCATAATGCTTCAGGAGGAGGAAAAGAAAGAAGGCTGAGGATGTTGGGACGTCGGCCTCTGTAGCCTGTTTNGTATCTCTTCATCTGGCTGTTTATTTGTATCCTTTAAAATATCCTTTATAATAAACCAGTAAACATGTTTCTCTGAGTTTTGTGGACTGCTGTAGCAAATTAATTGAGCCTAAGAGAGGGTCTTGGGAACCCCAGCTTGAAGCAGGTTGGTCAGAAGTTCCAGAGGCCTAGACTTGTGACTGGTGTCTTAAGTGGTCTCAGTCTTGGGGTCTGGGCCCTCAAGCTGTGGGATCTGATGCTATCGCCAGGTAGATAGCATCAGAGTTGAATTGGATTAGAAGATGCCCAGCTGGAGTCTGCAGCAGAATTGATGCTTGCTTGCTGGTGGGGAGAAATCCTCACACATCTGGTGTCAGAAATCAGTTTGTTTCTACCCAGTACGCATAAGAAAGAAAGGAAAAAAGAAAAGAAGATGTTACCATATGAATAGTGGCAGTGCCTTCTACTGGTATCCAATGTCAGATGCACCCTGCTTTCTGAGATGCAAGAATATGAAAAAAATGTGCATCTTGGAATGGATGAAATTTGCTGACACCATCATGGAGTGTGGCCACCGGATCTAGTGGCTCTCAACAGGAAGCCCGGGCTTTAAGCCT
>NW_007775112.1:0-665 GCF_000696425.1 Galeopterus variegatus | reverse complement strand
CCCCAAAAAAAAAAAAAAAAAAAAAAAGATTTCAACCTCTCATTATGGATGATAATACTTCCTTTTCTTTCAGACCCATTTTCCAAATGGTTATAATAGCATATGCAAGTAACTAAACAGGGATTTAAGGGATGGTTACACATTAGCCTTATTGGGGCACAATAAGGTTGAGAAAGTCCCAAAGCAGAGGAAAGGGCTGGCCTGCCTTGAGAAGTTAAATACTCAATGTAGTGTAAAAGAAAAATTATTCTGGACTGGCTAATTAGCTCAATTGGTTACAGTGCACAGTTGTAACACCATAACACTGAGGTCAAGGGTTGGGATTCCTGCACTGGCCAACCGTTAAAAAAGAAAGAAAGAAAGAAANCTCCTTGGGGGCTGAGAAGATGGTGAGTGAGAGAAGGGTGGTGAGATTGGGCTGGACGCCAGTGGACTCTCCATGGCAGGCTAGGGAGAAACAAAATCTTTGAACACACCAGCATCAATGAATCTATCACCTGCATCCTGTTTTCATCTCCATGGCTACTCTGTGAGTTGGGAATGGTTTAAAGATTTCAAGCTGTAGGGGCTGGCTGGTTAGCTCAGTTGGTTAAAATGTGGTGTATAACACCAAGGTCAAGGGTTTGGATCCCTGTACCAGCCAGTCACCAAAAAAAAAAAAAAAA
>NW_007775111.1:0-3854 GCF_000696425.1 Galeopterus variegatus | reverse complement strand
AATTTTTAAATAACGCTGTAGATGTTATTGTAGGTGGATATGTATATATCTTTTGCAAAGTATTACCATTTTCTTTTGTATGTGCCTTTGAAGCCACACATTTCAAATTTGGCATCATTTTAAATTTTATTGCCATAGTTTATTAAATCTCTTAAACCACAGTATGCGATTTCACAAGGTTTTCTTATGGCTCCAAGTTATTTCTAAACTAATGTTTTTATGCATTCTGACTTTTTTTTTTCTTTTAGAAACCAATTCAATGGGCCACAGAATTAATACAGTGTTGCTTAGCAAGTTTCTGCATGATGTATTAACCCATCTTGTTATATTTTATGATTTTTTAAAAAAAACTCTGGAACTCAGATTTCTGGTGTTTAATATTTCTCGGTGGAGCCTCACAGAATATATCTTTATCTAAGTCCACCATAAATGATATGAGTTTATTGCTAATATAGCATGACTCCAGATTCTCCTGACAAAGAAATAAGCAGGGAAGGGAAAAGTCTACACCCGTTTACTTCAATTCAAACTTAATCACTGAGTTTTTATTTCTTTATCTGTAAATGGGGATGATACCAATAGACCCTTGAACCTTATTGTGAGGATTAAATAAAACCAAATGTGTAAATGCAAAAAAAAAACTAATTGGTAGTTGGGGGCAATAGAAAAATGGTCTGATTTCTTGAAAGGAGATTTTCAACTGCCTGCTGGAACACGGTACCTAAAATCTGCAAATCTGCCCAATGCAGCAACTTGACATCACTGCTGGAAAACCTGCCTTCCCTTATTCATAGGCTCTCTAGGCAACTGAGACAGAAATGTGGAAATTGCCCTATACTTTGCCCTCTCCTTCATCCCCCATATCCTATCAGTTTTACTTTCTGAAATCCCCCTGCTCACTTTCCCTTCCCTTCAATCCAACAGCTCTATCATTGCCCATCTATTATCTGACCTTCCTCCCACTTCAGGCATGAGCAGATTCCACCGGCCATGACAGTGATACAGAGGAGCTTATTCACAGTTTTCATTCATAAATAGTGAAGTCAGAATTTCGGATTGAGACCTAGAGAGGTGCTTTAAAGTCATGATTATAAATCCAAAATTGATACTGTCACTCAAAGGGCCAGATGAAGAATAAAGTTGCAGTATGAGTCCAAAACAAAGGATCAAGAATCCAACAAAGCAGAAAAGTTGGAGAGGATCACCAGCAAGTCCAGAACTTTGGTGGAGGTATCCATGGCATATTTTAAATGACTCACGGATGTGTGACACATATGGTCTGCAAAATTCAAAGATGTCTTTGGGGTTCCTCAGCTGATAAAGTTTTATTGTAAAAGAAAGACACAGAAGTCAGGCCAATAGGAGAAGCTACTTTACTGAGAAGCAGGGCCAGAACGGTTGCTCAGAGGACCTACCACGTGGCTTGTGCTCCAGGTATGTCACCACTCAGAAGCAGGTTTCCATAGCCCCTGCCACTTTGAGCTCCCTCCACCACTGCTAGATAACTGCCCTTACTTCCTGTCGCTTCACAGCTTCTAAAGTGTCGTGGATTCTCTGTCTGTGTATTTTCTAGGCTCTGGTATTCAAGATTCCAAAGCAAAAGAATCATAGAAATGTAGGTAAATACATGAATGAGTGAGCAAACAAGTAAATATTATGAAAACCATTCAATTTTATTAAATATTTAAAGTAACTGAAAACAAAAATAATGATAGAGGTCTTATCTATCCCAATATAGTAATAAAAATTATAATATCAGCTAGTTTTTATTAAAAGCTTACCACATATATTCTAAGGTCTTTCAGTATATTAATCTAAACCTCACAACATCCCTGTGATGTTGGTACTATCATTATGCCCATTTTTGTGTGAGGAAACAGGCACAGAGAGATTGTGTAACTGGCCCAAGCACAGAGAGCAATAGAGTCTAGTTTATGACCAAAAAAGGCGGAGTTCTCAACCACCATGCTCTGGTGCTTCCACACATTATAGAGAAAACAACTGAACCTGGATGACTATGTGGAGGTCATTTTAATTTGCAAGTAGTTTCAAAGAAAACATTATACGCCTTATATTATTAATTTCCCATCTAAGTCTTTTTAATAAATAACAAAAAAGTGTATTTAGCATTGTCAAGTTAAATTAATCAAAACGTCCAGTAGATAGCATGCCTATTTTTTCATGAGTTCTGATTGCATTTTCACGTTAAGATCACTAACTTACTTCCTTAGTTCTAATCCTGATATTCTGTATTGCAGGAACATGAATGCATTATTTACCAGTATTGCTTTCTTTTTCGAATAAAGATTTTTCCCATGGTAGCATCATTATATAAATTCAAAAAAGGAGACTAGAGAGAGATACTGTTAGTGCCACTGTTACCAAGTGCTAGAACACACTTCAGTAAGGCACCAGCGAGTTGTTTTAAGTGGCCAAATGTCAAACATGGCAAGAGTACCAGGGTATCTTGCACATGCCACCAAAAAGCACATTCTCTGGTATTGTGATAGAGCAGAAAAAGAACATTTTCTTTTCACTCTACAGTACATTATTAACCTGGTCCGTATCATTAATTATTCTTCTAAAAATCTAAGTTAATTTCGGAATAATATCCTATTTTTAGATATATTGTAATTTAATTAATCTTTTATTTCTGAACATCTGAGTTTTCTCTGATTTTCACTATTACTAACAATACTATCATGATCATCCTGTTTACATATGTCTGTAATTATCTCTGTGGAAATTCTGAGAAAGAGAAAGTCTGGGCCAAATGGCTTGCACAATATTAAGACTTCTATTATATATTGTCATATTCTCTTGAAATATTTTTCCCATCTCTGCATTGTACAAGAGATCTCATAGCCCTAAACATTCACTACTGTAGAGAATCGATCCTCTGTTTTTTTAAAAAGCCTTTTGTCTCTTTGATTATAGAAAAAGAGAATTTCATTACTAAACAGGTTGAATTTTTCCTGTTCCTAGGCCATTTGTAGTTTTTATCTTGGTAATTGTCTACAGCTCATTTTTTCTATTATGTTCATTTTCTAACCAAATTGTAAGACTTATTTTATAAAAAGCATATGAAACCTTTTTCATACTTTACAAAAAAGAGAAATACATACTCTTACCTTAAAATAACATTTGTTTTTTGCTTGCAAAAAGGAATACTTTATTTTTTAACAGAAAAAAATAATAAGCAATAATATACAATACTAACATATAATGTGCAATAATAAAAAAACAGTAATAAACATGAAAAATATACTGGTGGTAATTAACATTAACATCATGATAAATATTCTTCCAGCATTTTTCAGATAAATAGGTAGGTAGGTAAATAGATACACAGATGACAGATAGATAGATAATTCTAAACAAAAACAGTAGCATACAGTTATATAGTTTCAAGCCTTGCTTTTATCATTTAATTTATTTTAAACGTCTTCCATATCAATAAGTATTCATGTGCAACATTACTTTTGACAGTAAAATAGTACTCTATTATATGGATTTATCATAATTTATGTAACTATTATTTTATTGTTGGACATTTGGTTTACTTATATTTTTCATTATAAAATGTAATGTTTTTATAATCCTGTTGCTAAATTTTGTGAGCCCCATTTAAGTAATTTATTAGATATAACTCCTAGAAATGGAATTTCTAGACCAAAGGGTATATGCACTCAATGCTTTTTAATGCTCATATAGTAAAAATTACCTTTCTGAATGATTTCGTCAATGTATACGTCTTCCGTCCAGATAGGAGAGCCCATTTCTCTCAACCTCACTGAGTATATTAGCATTTTAATCATTGCCAACATAATAGCTTAAAATTTTTATCTTGTAGC